>NC_142244.1:94614270-94765044 GCF_052056855.1 Sturnus vulgaris | reverse complement strand
ATTTTTGTTTTAGAAGAGGAAGCTAAATTACAGCCAGTTTTGTAGTCCTGCGGGCATGATGTGTCTATCTTTCTCATTTCATTAGGTTATTTGGCTGTAAATCAAATGTAAAAATATGTGTATTTCAGATAACCTATACTGTTTAATAAATACACCCCTAAAATGTACTTTAAAATAAAGCAAATGATCTGTCTTGTGCTTTGCAAATCAAAAGGTAGAAACCAAGTTTTAAATAAAAGTGTCTTGGGCTCAAATTTTTATCTCTTTATTTTGTGGAACAGTATCTGGACCTCAAACAGTCCTGCTGTGTGTCTTTAAGGAGTAAAGCCCATCTCCATGTGAATGAGACTACCCTTGTCACACAATATTTAATTATGTTTCATCACTACTACAGAAGATCTGCTCTTACTGTTGTTAAGGCAAAGATCTCAGTGTGTTTGTCATGGACTGAATAAAAAATATGAGATCACTTCGTGGCTGCTATTGTTTAAATCAAATACATTACAGTCTGGTTTTTGTAATGTTTGAATACGTATATATGGTGTTGAACTACTTGGAGTCTTCAAAGGCTTACTCTTTTCTTTTGAATTAACTTGGATACTAGCTGAAAGAGCATAGATAAAGACCTCAAGTAGTTGCAGAATTCATCACTTTATTACTTTCACTTCTTATTTTTTGTATATGCATGATCTTTAGCTTTGGCCCAAACACAATGTTGCATTTATTAATTCAAAATTTGTTGCAGCTTCTGCATAAAGACCAACCTTTGTTTACATCAGTATTCAAAATCCAGAGAAATTCAGAACAATTTTCCCCAGACATGAATTACTTCTTCATGCATTAAAGACAATAAGAGAGAGTAAAGAAGGAAAATCCCTATAAGGGTCCTGTCACAGTTCTCTCCATTGCCTTTAAATTTGGCAAAAATGAAACTTGATATTCAACATAATGAGCTATGAAAGGAAAGGTACAGTCTGCCCATATCCATATTTCTGTCATTCTTGTGCAGTTCTTCTACAGTTCAGGATAATGCAGTGTTGTTTGGTGATGTATGAGCAGTCTTCTGTAGCAACCCAGAAGCATCCCTCCTGGAAGGATGTTAAGTGCAGATTCAGAGGGGTGTGTCCTCACTGGCACTGGTAAACAATCCAGTTCCTCTTTTCAGGTAATAGCAGCAGTGAATGATGTCTCTAACTTCTCATTTGCCATCTCAGAACTGTATGAATGGCAGGAAACAGCAATGTTTGCCTTTTCCTTTGAATTATTTCATAGATGTTTCAAAGTTTTATTTAAAAGACTATTTTTATGTTTGTTTGAGCAAAAATAGTACAGTTGTACAGGCGTGACAGTAGCCAATGGCATTTTTCTCCCTGCTGGTTTAGAAAACAATTCCAAAATTGGAGTTAACTTCTGAACAGTGTTCTTGTCAAGAACAAAATGTTGGACCTGCACAGGGGAGCCCATTTGTGAAAGACCTGCTTTTTGCTGCCTCAGCTTCATCTTTGCCATATCAGTTAAGTTGTCTGAGCTGGAAATCAAAGGTGGAATAGAGCTGGTGAAAGTTTGTCTCTCATGTGTCTGCTCATTCCATACAGGTTTAAATGATCAACTCCTCAGCCTGGGAAACTGCACCCATGAAAAATTACTTTTTAAATATTATTCAGCTTCAAGTTTTATAGAATGATTTATTCTCATCCACAGAAGTTGCCACAGTTGAAATTTGTCTGCTACAGTGACATCTTTTCAATAAACGATAATATGGGATTTTATACTTCATGTTTAGGACAGTATTTTTCCTTTGTTTTGTACTGAAATTTAAGGTAGAAAAAAAGCCAGAAGTGGGCTTTGAATTTTTTGTTACTTCTTCCTCATGTAGAACTCCTTTTTACTTTGTGCAAATTTGCTTGAGCATGAACTTTGATGTTTTGACTTCTGTGTTAGTTAATTAAATAATCCTATTTTCAAGAAGGACTTGACCAGTAGACAGAAATGTTTATAATGTAATGTAGTGATGTAAAACTAATCATTACTGGTCCAAACAGTCTTGTGAGTTTGAGTGGAACAAAGTCATGAGAAAACAATGCAGGTTTGAATGGTAAGAGCTAAACCCTATTTCAGGTGATTTTTTTTTTACCTCCACACCAACATTTTTTTTAGGCTTTATCCCATTTCCTAGTTTATATTTGGAAGGTTAAATAGGTGGATCAAGTTATTTTGGTGGTGCTATTTCTTCCCACTGGCATTAAGCTGTGACATTCAAGCCACAGCAGCACAGCAATGCAGCATTTGAACATCTCTTGTGTACATTACTTATGTCAGACATCAAAGCGGAAGGCTCACATTTACATCTGATCCCACCCATATTATTAAATTTTAAGCTTATGTCGATACTGTTGTGAGTTAAACATAAAATATAAATTGGTTACAAAACATTTCTTAATGTTAAACTACCTCAGATTGCCTCAATTGGTGTAATTAGACGGTGAATGTAATTTACATATTGAGCAGTAGAAAAATTCTTCCTTGTGCTAACAAGGATTCATTAAACAATGTCTCCAGCAAATTTCCTTCCCTTAACATCCTTTGCTTCTTAAGTTATTGTTTAATACACTTTCTAATCCTAAATTAGTGCAGGTCCTGCCGATTTAGTACTATTTGGCATTGATGCAGTGATTGCAGATTTTCTTCTGACTGACATACATGATAAGGAGATTTTCATTTCTGAAATGAACAATTACAGACTTGTTTTGCTGTTGAACTGAATATGCAAATAATTATGAGGAAAATAGGCAATGCTCCCAGGAAATCTCTGGTTTCCAAGTCCAGTCCAATTAGTCAAGAAGGAAGCTTTTTTACAGCTTTTATCATGGTCTGTTTCACTGATCAGATAGAGATTCTTGACAGACATAGGACTGAACACTCTTCAGGTTGAAAGATAACTAGGTATAGAGTCAGTCCATTATATTGATTACTGATTTATATAGTACAGACTTATAAATATCAGCACATCAAGACATCACATGTAACGTGCTGAAAATACTGAGATCTGCAATGTTTTGAAGGTGCCCTAGAAAATTCAAGGTAAACACTGAAAATCTTACTTTACTTAATTAAAAAAATATTTTGTCTTACCTATGTGATGTTGTTTCTTTCTGCAGCTATATCTGGTAAATAGCTGGAACATACCTTCTGGAAACAGCTGAAACATGTGGCAGCAATGACTGCAGAGCTGTCTTCAAAATAGACTTTACACGAATACAGAAATTCTCCATTGGGAGCATAGAAAACATGCACAGAGAAAAAAGAGACAAAAATTTCAGGCAATCTTCACCCTAGGATTCTTCCAATGTTCCATAGTCGAGTTCCTGTGTTTAAAAGCAGGAATATCCCATTACTTGGTTGGAAACATAAGATTTAACACAAGGCCATCAAGTAGTGAAAGCCTGATGCTCTCATTATAAGAGGCATTTTTATGCGGAGTAACAACTTTGGTGGGATTACACCTAGAATCTTAGAATCATGAAATTGTTATGCTTGGAAAAGACCTCCAAGATCATCCAGTCCAACCTTGGATTGAGTAC
The DNA here is from genome assembly GCF_052056855.1 of Sturnus vulgaris. Taxonomy (NCBI): domain Eukaryota; kingdom Metazoa; phylum Chordata; class Aves; order Passeriformes; family Sturnidae; genus Sturnus; species Sturnus vulgaris. Next base: position 94,761,463 of record NC_142244.1, on the reverse strand, counting down.
CACCATGCCCACTAAACTATATTGTGAAATGCCATGATTACTTGTTTTTAGAGCATTTCCAGGGATGGTGACTCTACCCCTTCCCCAGGTAGCCTTTTCCAATTCAAACAGGAAAGATTGCAAGAAGAATATGGCATGTGAGAATATGGCCTATGAGACCTTACAGAGAGTTTGCTAAATGGTGGTGCCACCTGAGCTTGAGAACCCTAGGAAGTTCAGCATGCCAGTGATACTTACTTGTCCTTTCTAATCAGCTCTGGTGTAATTATATGTGCACCTTGACTTTTATAACATTGTAGATCTTTAGGATTCAAGCCCTCCAGAAGACTTTGTTTGGTAAGATGCTTGTCAAGTAACTACTAATTTATCAGAGCATACTGACTAGTTTTATTTGGCCAAAATTAAGACCACTGAGAGTTATAATCACTGCCAACGGGACTATAAAAGCCAAGGAAAATACACAAGATTAATGTCCTTAAACACTGGGAGCTTAAAGAGGAAATGGTAGAGAGCTGAGCCAAATAATCATAATCCATATTTGTTGTGTGGCTGTAGTTTTAATCAGCAAAAAAGAAAGTAGCCAGAGGTGCCCAGAGATTCTAGGGCAAAGCACAAGATTTCAGCTGTTGCCATCTCAATGTATTCTGTCTGAGCAGCTTCCACAACGGGGCCTCCACCCTCCTGCTGGTAATCGGTGACAGCATCCCTGAAAACCCTAAAGTGTAGGGAGATGAGGCTCCCATAAGCTAGGTAAGCCTTCAGCATTATTATTTGGGTATAGACTTAGTATTTGGTTTCTTTAAAAAGGAGCACTAGAAGACCATCTTACTGCTGATGGAGAGTGTCACAAATAAATCTGAAGTGAACTGGTGATGATACAAAGATCTTTAAGTTAAATTAATATAATTAATATAACATAGCATCATATATTATAAATATGGGCTGGAAGAGTGCAGATGCTAACTGTAAGGCAGATGGTGACATTTATTGACTGTAACATTTATTGATGGATCATCAGAAGGCTTCTAGTGCATTGGCCCTTCAGTACCTACTGCATATGAAACATCCATAGTCAACAAATAGTACCGTAGGACTAAAAATAACAGCTCCACCAGCTCACATGGTCTCTTGCAAAAGCAATCCAGAGAGCTCTTGAAAGCCTGATCGAGCCATAGATGTTCTGCTGAGCCCTACTGTGTGCCAGGCTGGAGCTCTGGCTGGGTGCCAGGGGAGCAGCTTCCCAAAACCCTCCTCTGAGCATGCAAGCCCTGCTGCCATGCCCCACACCCAAAAAAGCACAAGGATGACCCAGCAGATGGTGACACTTGCTGTGCTACAGGGACACAGCAATTTCCCCTGTGAATGGGGAGTAATCCAGTTTTACATTTTTATCAAATGTATTCAGTGTCTTGACCACTCATACAACTCTGAATAAGAATCCTCTTGCAAACCTCCCTTGCTAAGCAATCCCATGAAAATCAGTTTTCTTTCTCTTTACCTGAGCGAAGTGTGGAAATCTTGTCATAAATACACTGATGGAAAAGCTGTATGTTTTGATGCTCCTGCTCAGTGCATTGACTAAGAGCTTCTATCACCTGTGTTCTCTTCCTCTCTCTCATTCCCTGTGCTGCCCTTGCATCCTCCCACACTTCAAAAATGTCTTCAAAACTGTCTGTCTACTGCCAAGGATTTTAGAGTAAAGTGAAGGACAGGCAGTGGAGTAGCAGGATGCTACTTCAGTCTGGTAATTGCTGTGTGTTTAAAAACAAAAGAGGCATAGATCTATAGCAATCTTTTATAGAATTGAAAAATTTGAATACAAAAGGGCTCTTAAAAAAATCCAAGGGTCACTATATGTGGCTTCCAACTCTGTGAGCCTATATCTCAGAGAAGAGGGTTTTCTTCCATTAACCTAGTTTACTAAGTGTATTTTCCAAGCAGCAATGAACAAGTGTCATTAGCATTCACTCAGGGTGAGAGAATGGCTTTGACTGTGGTTCTGCTTATTTGACTTCTCTCACTAAACCTTATCCATCATGATGAATGCTTGGCCCACTTTGATTCTGGTAGACGTAACACACAGTCTGCTGGGGAGCGGAGCCTGGGCCATGTCCAGTCCCTGCTGCTGCACTCAAACCTTAGAATCACTTTAACCTGCACATTATACACCCCTCTAAAAGCAGCTGGGTTATTTGCCCTGATCTTTCTTATCAGCACTGAAAATTTTTGTGGCTAGAAGAAGCAAATATATTTTTCTGATTTCCAGCGTAAATTCATTCAGGACTTGTTTATACCCATTTGCTCTTGTGCTAGCATTGTCCTGAAGCTTAAATAGCTGCATGCCTATCTGTGATATTTACCCACGGGTGTATTTATAGACAGCCCTCCTGTACCCTTTCTCAGGCTTTGTTTCACCAGGGCAAACAAGCCGAGTTCCCATAAGATCACTGTCAGTCTTCTAATGACTCTATTGCTGTGTGATTTAGTTTTTCCAGAGAATAAGTGTCCAAGTTTCTGTGCTATAATCCAAACGAGTTTCTATTGATGACTCAGTAACACTCTTACGTTTACTCTGCCCAAAATTCTTCATCAGATAAAATTTAGAATCCCACTTGCCTTTTTTATGGATGGTCATGTCAGTCCCCTGTGATCAGAGCTCTTTGCAAATTGTTGAGCTCGCTATTTAAAAATGTCATAGATTCATCAACTTTAAGGGAGCTGTGACAACTTCCACCAGCTGGAGATCTGCATCTGATATTTCAGCTTGCAGGACAGCTTTCTCTGTGTCTGGCCTGAAATGGTGGAGCTCACTGCCAACTCCCCTCCCCCAAGTCCTTCCACAGGGGAACCACTGATTTGCTTCTGTCCAGCCTGCAATGTTAAAAAAGTGCTTACTCCAACTCATGCTAACAAAATACGGGGCAAAATTTGGAAAATACTGTTCATTCATTATTCATTTGTTTAAAAATATCCAAGAATCTCAGCTCCTTTTTCTGTTTGTTTAAATTCAATTCAATTCAATTTTCATTCATTTTAGTAATTTTGATTTCTCACCGTTCAATTCTCGTCCTTGATTTCTTTCTTAGACCTTATTAAATGTGAATAAAACTTTTGAAATGGCAATTAAAATAGGTTTCTTCCCATGGAGAGAGCCTAAGTGTGACTGCACTGTTGCCTATTGTCCTGCTTCATTTCTTCCTTTCTCAGGTCTATCCTTCATCTTCCATCATCTGTGATTTAGACTAAGCCCTTCATGGCAAGGACCTTCGTTTTATATTCATCTCTGCCGAAAGCAGAGACACTTACTGGTTTCTGAAAGTATAAAGAACGTAGCGGATCAATGCCATTACCCTGAACTGCACTTAGAAGACAAAGGCAGCTCTTGAATTGATGCTCTCGGGAACGCAGAAGCAGAGCTACATTTTGGGCTACTGCACACTTGCCACAGGACTCTGTATATTTCCACCTGAAGATCACAGCCAGGGTAAAAGCTACAAAAGCACGAGTAACTGTGACAAAGCTTGTAACACAGGATTGCTTCATCAAATCAAGCAAATGCTAACAAAAATTTTGACTACTAGGATTAAGATTGCCAAAGACTTGGCAGCAGCCTGGACTCTGAGCTCAATCAGAGCATAGTGTCAATAGGCTGCATTGATTTAAAGTAAAGACATGGTGACAGTATTTCTGCTTTTGAGTAGCCCTTCTCAAAGGCACTTGCACAGGAAGCAGTACAGCAAGTGCGCTAGATCCTTGAGAGATTTGAGATCTGTGGTTGGGGGAAATAAATGAGGGACTTGATCTCCAGGGCATCTCTCTCCCAGCTAAAAGCTCTCATGATGCTAAGCATTCCTGTTTTCCCTCAAACTCTGCAACAGGCACCTGCAACTTCCATGAAAGGAAGAGGTATAAAAGCACCTTTTTTCTTTGTTTTTTTTTGCCTTTTTGGGAATGGCTTGGACATTGGTGTATTCAACACACTGCATTCTGTGATCCCTGTTTGAGAGGCCCAAGTCTGCCTGGGCACCCATTGTGCTGCCCTGGAGCTGAGCACTGCAGTCCCAAGCATCATGCTGCTGTCACCCTTGGTCAAACACCTGCTCTCAGAGTCCTGGATTTGTGTTTCTGCATCATCACTTCAGCTGCTCTTTGTATGGTACTCATTTATTTATGCTTGATTGACAGGCCTCTCAGGACAAAAAACTTTGCATCTGCCTATTAAAATACTTTGCATCTTGGAAGATAATGAAATAATTTGGTCTCTGTTTTGTTTTTGGTTTTCTCTTTTTAATTCATTGACACTTGGGCCAGCACCACATAGTTCATTGATCTGCCTTTCCGAGTTCACCAACACAATCTTTGGTGTATGGGTTTTAACTGGCACCTTCAGCTGACAGGTAGTCAATCAATAGCAGAGAGAGCTGGTGATATTGAACTTGTGATAGCTGGTTTCAAGAACTGCAAAAGACTAGCTTCTCTGAAGCCTCAAAATTCTTTTGAAAGGTAGGTTTAAATGACATGGAAATACATCTCTGAGTTTAACACAGAAGTGTGCTTTGTTGGGGTAAAGCTTTTACTACAGAAAAATGTAAACCTCCCTTGGCTAAAACTACAGAGATATTTATGTATAGCATGGGAACCCCAGCACAACAATTGATCCACTATGATTCCTATATAGCTAATTACAGATTGTCAAGGCAATTTCTGTTCAAGCTGGACTGATAATTAATTAGTCACCTCCACATTGAAATTCTGACCTTGGCTTGGCACAGGGAAAACAGAGACTTGTGTATCTGGCCAAAGCATCTCATTGCTGCCCAGGGGCAGGTAGGCAAGGTATTAACAGCTGAAAATGGAAAACAGCAATTGAAAGTCCAAAATGAAAGAGTAGCTTTCTTTACCTGCTCTTTCCTTCCTCTTCTGCTCTCCCTCCTCCAAAACCAATTGATCAGGCTACAAAAATAAATAAAACCCTCAGAACTATAATCATCTTTTGGAGACCTTCCAGTTAATTCATACCAGAGAATAAAGGAAGTATCTCTACTGGTAACTTATTGGTCAAATTGCAAACTGGCAATTTATTCCTGCTGTTTTGTCTTTCAGCCACTCGCTAATCCATGGCAGAAATTTACCTTCTACCTCGTGCCTACCTGGTTTCCTTAGTAACTTCTCATAAGAATATGACAAAAGCTTGGAAAAGACCAAATAAGTTGTCAAATGCTTAATCTTTATTTGTAGAAAATGATGTGCTGTTAAATCTACGAGAAGGTGCCTGATGTATTTCATAGAACATTGATTTCTTTCTTGTTCAAAAGTGGTCCAGATAGTATTAAACTGAGACTTCCCCACACCTCCCTCTCCCTCCGAAAAAAAAAAAAAAAGAAGAATCTTTTTGCTTGTGTAAACAGATTTAAGGCCTGGAAGTTACCTGAACCTACACACATGCTTCATATATATCCTTTTTTTATGAGAGTCAGTACCAAAATTACTTTTTCAGCTTTGCATAAATTTAAAATGTTTTGCAGAAAAAAAGTGGTTAAAACCATCCCTCTATGATACCCTTCAGAAAGAATTTAGATTATTTAAATACTATCAGAATGGATGCTTGAATAAAGATGTCATGAGTTTATGATTTAGAAGCAACAGTGGGACCAGAGTCAGGATATAAGAGAATCAGAGCATCTTTAATTGTGAAACAAAGACGAAGAAAGAGCACAGACTTGCAATGTTTCATTGTTTAGGTTACTGCAAAACTCCCACTATGGCATGAGCTCTACTCTCCAGACACTGAAGATGCAAAATATTTGTCTGTCCTATAAGGTTGCAGTATAAATGGACAGTACTGGGACATGCAGGAGCAAAGAATAAAACAAGGGAGCTGTGCAGAGAGTTCAGGTGCTTTGCAGTAAATACTTTGTAGGGGAAAGTCTGACAAGAAAGGAATCCAGGAAGGGAGTGGCATGCTCCTAAATCTTTTGGGCATTTCCTTTTTCTTTTCCTTGAAAGATCTGGAAATGGCTTCCCAACCTGTGTCGTGCTTCTCTCAAAACTCTCTATGCACTCCATCCACACAGCTTTCCAATGGCAAACAATTGCCATGTTTGTGTTCTTCATGGCTGGCAAATTATTGGATTGGAAGCTGTTGCTCAAAATAAATATGGAAGGGTGTACAGTTAAGTGCAGAAGAATGGTGAGGAGATAGGTGATGGATGTCAGTCAGTGATAATCCAGATCTTGTTTACAATGAAACCTTTTATGCTTTGTTAAGATCACTATTCTGTGTTGTAATATGTTGTTACTTCCATTGCTTTTGGATGGGTTTTCCCACATGTCATGTATCATGCTGTCTACTGTAATCAGCCATGAGCTTTTCACATTGTTCATGTACTCTTCACATCTTTCACATAAAAAGCTTCATAAACTCATGCCCATTGTTTTCTACCATGGGCCAGTGCCAGGGATGTCCACATTTCTGCTTACCTTGCTCGGGAAGCTGCTGGGGAACCCCTGCTGGGATTGCCGAGGTAATAAATGCCTTCTGACCATTGTACTTATTTATCCCATCCTGCTTGAGTCTGGGTGGGCATTAATACTGGCAGAGGCCAGTCTGCTGCTCTGACCTCGACAAAAACAAATGGCAAAAGAAAAAACAAATTTTGGAAGAGGTATCTGCCTACAGTGTCAGAATTTAAGAAAATCTGAACCTATTATGGGTTAGAAGGAGAGTATTTGAATTAGATTGAGTGTTAAAATTAGATTTTCTTGTCTCAGATTGAAAAGCATCTCTATCTTTCTGGGCTGGCCACTAGTTTGGGATGAGATTCTGGGTCAGAAAAAACCTACCAGAGCTGCTGCTCAGGGACTGTGATGGTGGCAGATGCAGTCACTAGGCTGGAAGCAGAACAGCAGAGATGGTGAATTTGGGTTGGCATTACTCCCTCTCCCTCTGCCTTGAAGGCTTTTTGCCCCTCGAGGGGGTCAGGTGGGGCGAGAAGGGAGCGCAGGGGCTGGGGTGGTATCGCCTCTCCTGGCGTGTGCTCAGAGAGGCTAATGGCAACAGAGGCACCCTGGGAGCCACACCAGCCAGCTCCTAACAAAAAAATACTGATTGCTCGTAGTGTCCTGGACAAGCAAAGCCTTGAGGAATGGCTTTTGTCAGAATAAAAGGCACAGGAAGACTCTGTTTCAGGTTAGCCTTCACAGTCTTTCTGAGTATCTACGCTGGCTCCCCAGGCGGTGCCGCAGACCATCGGGGTGGGAGCTGGCGGAAGGCGCTCCGGGGATGGAGCATCTCGGCAGGCACACGGCGGGGATGGGGCCAGCCCGCGACCCGGCCGCTGGGCCGAGCCTCCCGAACGAGCTTCCTCGCGCAAGGGAACGACGGGCAAAGGCAGAGATCGCGTTAATGCGGCCGGTCGGGCCGGAATCCGCTGCCGGTGCTCCCAGAGGTGGATGGTCCGAAACCAGTCTCCCCGAGCCTGGCGCCGAAGGCTCGTGGGGGCTCGTTCCCTGCCCGACGGCGCCGTCCGAGGAGGAGACGAGGGGCCAGGGGATCTCGCAACTTTTCCCCGCGGCCGGCGGTGCCCGGCGGCTCCCGCTCCCGCTCCCGCTGCGCTGCGCGCCCGCGGAGGCGCCGCCGCTAGGGGGCGGCTGGCGGCCGGAGCGCGCAGCGGGCGCGGAGCGGTGCGCGGGTCTCCGCGGGCGCGCGGCCCCCGCCCGCCGCCGCTGCCAGTGATGTCATGGGGCGGCGGCGGCGGCGGCGGCGGCGGTGGCGGTGGCGGCGGCAGCGGGAGGGCGGGGGGGCGGGGAGGAGGCGGCACTGCAGCTGCATGTGTCTGTAGCGGCGGGGCCGGGGCGTCGTCATCTGCATTCACATGGGGGCGGCGCCGCCGGCCTCCGCCTGAAGCCCCCGCCGGGGGAGACACAAAACCCACGCGAGGCGCGGGGCGCCGCGACCCCCGCCCGCCGCCGCCATCGCCATGAATTCGGCGGAGCAGACCGTTACGTGGCTGATCGCCCTAGGCGTGCTGGAGTCGCCCAAAAAGACCATCTCCGACCCCGAGGGCTTCCTTCAGTCCTCGCTGAAGGACGGCGTGGTGCTGTGCCGCCTGCTCGACCGCCTGCTCCCGGGCACCATAGACAAAGTAAGTGCCCGGCGCCCCCCGCCCCGCCGCCCTTTGTGCGGCTGGGCCCGCCGCCCCCGGCCCCGGCCCCGCCCGCGCCGCCCCCCGCACCGGAGGGGGGACCCCGGGCCCGGGGAGGGCGGCGAGGGGCGCGGGCGGCGGAGCGGGGCCGGTCCCCGTCGCGGGGCCGGGGGACAGCGGGGAGCGACAGCCGGGCTGGGCTGGAGGGGCTTCCCCGCCGAGGGGCCACTGTTCTGCAAGTGTTTTACAAACGCTCCGCTCCCCAAAGCGGAGTCCTGGCTGTGCACGGGAGATGCATTAATTTTAGGGGTGGACTATGGACCCTTTCTTGCGTGCCACGAGCCGGCTGCAAACTTATCTACGCAACTGCTGGAACAGCCGGTGCCTCACCTCACTTGGGAGGTGATTCAGCTCATCCCTTCCAGCCTCTGAAGGACATTTTAGCGTTTGATGCTTAGTTTTCTTGAAGGCTGTTTTAGCGTTATTTGGGTCCTTTACTGTTCGGTAGCCTGTGGAAAAAAAATCTAATTTTTTTTTGGGAGGGGGCTGAAAAAACGCTTTACAGCTCTAATCTGCGTTTTGTTCGAAGAAAATGTACTCTGTCAGGTAACTTTTATGTGTTCTGTGTGCGTACGTAATTCCCGTCGTAGCTCAGCTAGAGGGAGAGGGGTTTGGTTGTGCCTCAAAACTTGGGACAGTACTGTTGTCTCACCTGATGTTCAGTAACGTAGTGCATGCAGAGATCCACATATTGGCAAAAAACTTTCCTTGTGTGCCAGTCCAAGGTGGTGAAGAGAAGATTGATGAAGGCCATCTGCTACTATGATGGGATGACTCCTTGCTTGAAAGTAACACCGTGTTTTTCACCTTTTGCAGTTGGCAGAGCACTCCACTCGTTGGAGCCTGCTAACAAAAGCCGGCTTTTGTTACCTTTTGTGGCTCTGTTTCAAGTAGTTCTCAGACCCACAAAGTTGAAACCAGTGCCTTGAGCTCAGCGGGACAATGGGCTGGGCTGTCCCCCTTTGGTTCTTCAGTTTGCCACTCCACTGGGGTCGTTACTGTATTGTGTTGTACTGTGTAGCATGGAAGTCTTGGCTCTGGACTGGAGTCCCATTCTGCAAATGCAGTAGATCATTCCTGCCTCCCAAATTCACAGGTGCATTGGGAGGTGGTACGGGGATATGGAGACCCCACAGGAGCCTGCAGTGCTATTGGCAGGGAAGCGATGAGAGCAGGCACAGTGTGTTGGTGGCTGTGTGAACGTGGGTAACTCAGGGACCACCATGGTGGCCGGTGTGGCTAGCTGGGACAGCTGAAGCCCCTGCCACTGCTGGGTGTCCCTGACACCCAGGTGCTTTCCCTGACACCATTTTCCTCTAAGTGGCTGTTCAGGCAGTAGAGCTGAAGAGGATGTCCCTGCACCCAAGGGGCTGCAGTTTTGTGGAGGTGGTACAGCAGATGCAAACTGTTGTCCAGTGCATTGAGCTGCCAAGTGGGGCTTCGGAGCAGGTAAATGTCCTGTTCTGCCATCCGGGGTGACACATGTGGTGTGGGGCTGGGGGCAGGTGGGGGTCCTCCACCTAACTATCCACGGGCTCTATACAGGCTCTGTCCATGCCTCCTTGTCCCCAGGCGCTTTTGCCTGGTGGCACCAAGCCCAAGGAGGGTTTTGGTGGCCTCTTCCACACTGCTGCTTCAGGCACGCTCCCTGAGCACCTCTTGGACTTCGGGTTCTTTAGGGCAGAAAAGGTCTTTCCCCTTCGTGTAGATGTCAAGCCTAGTAAAATGGGGTCCTGCACTCAATTTGGGAAAGAGGCTCTACTGAAAAACAAAATAAACAAAAAGGCATAACAGAAATCAGTGTTACAAGAGTGTTTCCCAACTCAATGTGCTTTTCTGTTACAGTATAGTTGGGGACAGCTCGGTTAGTGAATGAAAGGCTCTCTTTTCATCTCGGAGGAGCAAACACCTCTCATGATCGGGTGGGGGTCCCTTCACAGCACCCATATGCAGGGGAGGGTGTGCAGAGGTGCACAGCTCCCCGCAGCCATCAACGACCCCAGCCTGGCGTGCAAGGAGCTGTGAGCGGGACTCAGCGTGGAGCTCGTGGTGCAGCAGCACGGCGTTTGCAGCGGGTGGTGTGCGGGCTGGGATGGCAGCCAGGGCGGGAGGAACTGGCGCCTCGCAGCCTCCCACCTCCCGGAGCTCACCCCACTCGAGCAGGGCGCTGGGACATCCCTGCTGACCCTCTGTGTCTCCTCTGGCTCTGACTTAGTTGCAAGTCCGGGGAGAAATAGCCGTTTAAATTTTTTTTTAGGGGGATCTTTGGTTTTGTGAGAGTAACTGTATTTGTTTCCATGGGCCATTCACAAAGCATTTTCTAATTCAGAGATGTGTCTATGAGACTCACAAACTCATTTTTCCATCTAACTTTGTAAATATTCTTTTTATGTAGACTCAGAATTTATACCCCATACCTCTTTCACGTTCTCGTCTATGTTATGTCTGAGCTGTTTCCGTGTTACTTTATTCTTTTTCTTTGTTTGTTAGTAAACAGATATAAAACTTACATCCTTTCCTGTGCCATGGTATTTATTCCAAGTCTTTTTGGCTACTACTCTTTGTTACTTTTTTAATACTAAGTGCATTTAAAATATGAGCATTTTTATTCTTTATTTGCCTTGAAAGTCTCCAGTTAAAACTGGACATTTTCAAAGTCTAAAAGATACAAGGTTTGTCCCACGGATGTAGACTGATTCAGTTCTTAAAATCATTTGAGATCATAACTTTCTATAAATATCTGACATTAGCAGACACTTTGAGGACTCACAGAGCTCATTTTTCTGTAAATACAAAATAGTAACTAAAACCAAAGAGAACATTAAAAAAATACTAATTATAAATATGAAGGAATATTTATCAGCTTGGGGTGCTTTTAAAGATGTTTTCTAGAAAATGCTATAAATGTATTTATTTCTTTCAAAAACAGATTAGAAAGAGGATTCAATATATACAGGAATGTAGTAATGCGTTTTTTGGCATTTTGTGCTTTTTAAAGCCTCTGGGTAGCCTGAGAGCAATTAGTAGGAGATTTTTAATAAATAAAGATTGTGTGACCATAAAAGGAATCAAGCACTTGAAGGTCAAAGAACAGAATTTTCATAAGTCGATAAAACAAATTAATGGGTTTCAAGGCTGGTTGGTGTAGTCTTTCTTTAGATTGCTGTGTATTTGTATACCAGCATTGCACAGAACAACCTACAGAGCTTCTTGCCAGGAAGTTTTGGCTGTATTTGTTTACATTACAATCATTTTCTATCTTGAGCAGGAAAGTGCAGATATTTAATTCGCTAGATTTCTAGAAGTCAGAATGAAAATACCTTGGAAAGTAATGTTGTTACAGACTGTTTCTTATTTTTGGGCTCCCATTTAATGTCATAATCATGCCTTTGCATTTTGAAAGAGATCATGACAAGGTGAAACAAAATAGTTGGGTTAGACAGTGTGATGGGACTGCACAATAACCTTGTCCTGAGCACAGGAAATGAACAAAAGTGAGGGCAATTATTAAAAAAAAAAAACAATACAAAATCAACAAAACCGACATCAGCTTCCCCCACCCTGTCTAAACCCAGCCATGTCTTAGTTTTTAAAAGCACGGAGATCTATGCTGAAACATGGTTAGCTGATTTGCTCCGAAAGATAGAGAATTGCTGAATTTAAGTAATTTGAATAAAAAACCATAATTTCAAGTTATGGAATTTCAACCTTGTGTGGTAAAACTGAATCACTTTGATGGCAGGGAAGGGATCCCCGTGGAAGCATTGCAGTGCAGTTGTCTGCTGCTTAGATGCTTTTCCTCTCAGAGATCATTTTCCAAACAGATTCCTCCATCGCAGACCAGTTTGACCCACTTTCAACGTTGTAAACAGAGATCAGAATTGGAGCGGGAATTTTCCTTGTCATATGAGGCTTCGCGCTCCATTAAATTCTGTTTGTACTTTTTTCTTTGGTCAGCTGTTCGACAGAAAGCGTCGTTTTGAGGACAACTTTGTTCTTTTTGGGGAAAATAGGGAAGACGCATCAGGGAATGTGATGCAGCAGCCATTCGACACCCCGTGGTGCCCCCCCTCCCGTCAGGGGCTCCTGGAGAGCACGACGAGAGCAGCTGGGTCGGTGCTTTGGAGCCAGGGGATGGGGAGCGGGCTGGGTGCCGCACGCCCTGGCATCCCTCCGTCCAGTGGACCATCCCCAGGCGTTGCACTGAGCGTAGGATGGAACAGCCCAAAGCCGCTCTGCGGTGCGTGGGAGGCTGATCCAAAACACAGCCGCTTCCTCTTGCTGCTCCCGCATCGCTGAGGTGGGAGACGGACAGCACGGGGCTGGCCCCGGGAAAACAGACACAGCTCTCTCTTGCGGGATGAGACTTGGTGCATGGCTGAAAGGAAACGTCACTCCTATTCCCTGTGGAGGATTGCGTACTGGCGTTGGCATTAATTTGGTTATTAATTGGGATAGCACCAGGACTGATGGCAGCAAAGATTAAAATCTTTGTACAAACACCATACATCTGTATGATTCTCTTTTTAATGAGAGAGGTCTTTGGCTAAACGAGGCATTCTCAATTGTAATTTAGAAATAAATTAACCCTTTGCGATTCACAAGGCAAATGAATTCTTGTGTGTGAGCACAAGCACTAAGAGGATCCAAAAGGATGGTTTGGGCTGCCACATGTGGCAGCCATATCACTAGCCTTGTCCCCGCTATGAGCGTGTATGCCTACGGCTCGGGCAAAGGGAGATTTATGCTCACTTATCTCTGATGTCACACATCAGTATCAGGGCTAAGTATACTTCTCTCCTCTTGTGACAAGGTGTGACCTGAATGTGATAGTTCACATGTTGCGAAGGAAGAAGAAAGGAAAGGTGTTTTGGACCCAGAGTTAGTAACAAGTGATGATTTTTGTAGCCCAGTATCATTGCAGAGGGTGCAATGCTGGCTGTGACCTGAATGTGGAGCCCAGACAGAGCTTGAGGACATCCCACCAGCAATGCAGACGTTACTCCTAAGGTGGAAATTTCCAGGTGCTAGTTGGTCTTGAGCAACCTACATTTTGGAAGTTCTTCTGGCAGGATGTTCTCGCCCTGAAGCCTTGGTTAGGTTGTTGGGGTCTTCCTGGCTGACCCCAAAGGCTGTCATGCCTTCGCTTACTGAAATAGTGGGAAGGTATTGTGGTTGCTGGTATTAGAGCAGCAGCAGAAGGTCATCACAGGACTAGACCTGGGAGACAGGGAGCAAAATCTGCATTTAATGTGCATATGCTCTTTTCCTTCAGCAACAGTCCTCCCAGGGACATTGTTGTGCTCCTGGCAAGAATAATCCATGCCAGACAGGTGTGCCTGCTGTGGCTGCGTGCTCAGGGAACACCGGTGTGTGTGAATGCTGTTGCTCCAGGGTGGAAGCACTGCAAGGACGAGCCGAGAGCCTGGGGAAAAGTTATCCCAAACAAAGTCGTTTGAGTGCCTTTTTCCTGAATACATGCTGTTCTCATCAGTGATACTGTGAGCTTTGTAGGATTCTTTGGTCCTGTTACAGACTTGTCATTGACCGCGTTACTCGTACTGCCTTGTGAAAGCAGGGATGTGCAATGCTTTGAAGGAGAATACCTTTGCTTTTCCTGTGTGCTGGCTCTGTAATTCTGGTGACGGGGATATTATCCAAAGAAATATGGTCTGCCTGTGCTCGTTGAGGAAGCAGAGGACTTGTATCTGTGTGTGCTGCTTTTTTCTTTGAAAACCAGATCCTCTCAATACATAAAAATCTAGACTGAGTTAAATAACGGTATACCAGATCCTGAGAAGATGGGGCAATTAAGGAAACTGTTTGTGATTAAATTGGTTTTTTTGTGTGAAAATATGGAAAAATAATGTGGTTCTGCTGATCTTACTCTTGTTAATGTCTTTTCCACAATTTTTATATAAGTTCTTTCTATGCCTGTACAATAGAGACAACAGAAAAAGTGATTCTTTAGCCCTCACGTGCCCTACTGCTACCCAGACTATCCTCCAAATGCTGTGTCTGTGTGGAGAAAAGGAAGAACTTGGGGATGCCACCAGCACACTCCCCTCTGGTTACACTGCATGCTAGTGGCTGATGGCACCATATTGTTCAGCTGAAAGCATTTAAGATTGTAATTCTAGCCTTAGAAAACTTTAAGTCTGGCTTTAAAATTGAAGTTTGCAGAGTAGGTATGTATATAATTGTATTTATACATACACACACATGTATTTATATACATTATATATAATATGCATATATATTATTAAAATATGGCTATGAATCACTGAGAGGAATTCACTATACATCTTCCTTAAATAACAATTTTAATTAGTTATCCAGTGGCTGTGATTTGAAGAGCTGGAACCTTAAAACATTTAAAGCATGACAAGGCTTGCAAAAATACTGTGAGCTGACAGCATGGAAGCAGTGTCTTGCACCTTAGCTGGCTGAGCTTTATTCCCTGATCCTCAGCCAGTGTGGCACCTCTGCTCTCTCCCTCACCTTGCTGCCTAGAGCAAAGCCATTTTCTCTCCACATCTCTCAGTATGATGTGGTTGCTGCCACCAGAGTCATACCCGCCACCAGAGTCATAGAACAGTAGAATGGTTTGGGTTGGAAAGGGACCTTAAAGATCATCTAGTTCCAACACCCCTGCCATGGGACACCTTCCACTAGACCAGGTTGCTCAAAACCCCATCCAGCCTTGAACACTTCTAGGGATGAGGCAGGTATGATTATCTAGGCAAGCTGTTTCAGTGCCTCAGCACTGCAATTGTGGGGGGAGTTGAGCAGGGGTGGCCAGCTTCATCTGCAAGAAGTTTCCTTCGTGCTGCTCCTCATCACGGATCACTGACACCCTGTGGGCAGAGGCCCCTGTCCCTTCTTGGCCGATGAAACACTGCTTGGGTCTGAGTGCATTTGATACGGGTCTCCATTTTCCTGCTCTGCAGTGAGTGCTATTGGATGATGTTGGCAGCTTGCCCAGAAGAGAATCCATCCCTTCTGTAGGGCTTTGGTAGTCCTATGGAATATTTTCATGGGTTGGGGGGAGGGGGAAAGCAGCAAAAATCATATACCCCCCACTGGTGCAGCTGCACTGTCAGAGAAGTGCTTTTGTTGGCTTTGTTAATGTCACTGGGGGAAGTGGTACCGTTAGACTGGCAGAGGAATTCCCTCTCTGGCATATGTTACATCCACACTGAGGAGCGATGCCAGCATATCTAGCAGCAGAGCTCTCCCAGTGTAAACAAACCCTGAGTGATTGGACTCCTGAAGCCTGAGCTTGCGCTGCATCAAAACAGCCATGCTTCACAGGAAACGCTGCAGGGTTTACGTGACAAGGGGTGCAAAATCCTTCCCCATCAGCCTTCCTTCACCGGGGAATCTCTTTGGTTCAGTTCCTGCCAAGCCCGCACCTGGAGCTGCACTTCATCAGGCTTTTTTCACTCACTGACTTCAGAGAAATAGACATTTTCCTTTGGATGCTGAGTGCTGGCACCCCTGGAGCTCTGCCGCCTGAGGCTGATGATGCTGCTTGGGGTTGGGGTCAGCTGCATGCTAGCTGATTTCCTCCTTTTCTTTAAAACAGAAGGAAAATAAGCAAAACCACAGGAATTAGGAATATTAGTTCTTAGCTTTTAGGAAGGAAGGGAAAGCAGGTTACTGCTGCAGCTGCAACCAGACTCTCTTATGTGTATATATCACATCCTTCAGGCACACTCCTGTGCGTGTGTTCTGGTAGGACTCCTGCCTAGCTCGGGTCACAATAGGGGGTCTGCAAGGATCCTAATAACAGTTGCAAAGACAGCTCATTAGTTTTATGTGCATGGTATTCTCATTTTCTTAATGCTGTGTGAACCTGTGCTTTTTGTATGAAACATAAAAATCTGATGGAAACTTGAGAAAACAAAAGTACTGCATGGACTGTCCTGCTGCCCCTAGACTAAGTATTTTAAGGCTGGGTTATTGTATTTTAAGGCTGTATTTTGTATTTTAAGGCTGGGTTAAAACCTGCCTCATGGGAGTCAATTTATAGACTTCCACAAAATCACAGAATCAATTAGGTTGGAAAAGATCTCTGACATCATCGAGTCTGAACACTATATTGTTAACTAGACCTTGGCACTTCCCTGGGCAGTCCATTCCAATATATCATCACAGTTTCTGTGAAGAACAGCCTCCTAATGTCCAACCTGAACCTTCTCTGATGCAACTTGAGTCTATGTACTTTGATGGGAATTTAATCAGGGTCCAAGGGAAGTGGTAAAAGTACTGTACTTCTACTACAAAAAAATGTACTGTTTTCTTGAATATTGTTTAATTCGGGTATATATCTGAAAAGATGAACTCAAACAGCTGAATCAGTTTTACAGAGTAACTTTTGGAGGGCAGATTAATGGAAAAAGGCAGCTCTGATTTTTGTACAAGGTCCTGTTTATAAAGGCTGCCACAAGACCCGGCCGACATTTTAACCAAACTGTACATTTCATTTGCAAACTTAGCTGAACTTAAGTTTTGAGGATTATTACACTAAAGAACTGAAACAGCTAAAGCAGAACATTTGTGTGTTTGAATGTAGGTCACTGATAATGATGGTTAGTCAGGCAGAGGAGCATTTCTGAACGTGTGCAGAGGAATAAATCAGAAGAGCTAGAGGAGTCTTCAGACAGCTAAAAGTGCTCCTGGTTTCAGATAGCATAACTAAGTGGAGGTTGAGGGAGCACAGAGTGGTTGCTGATGAGTTGGTGTGGACAACTTTCTTTACTGTTGGACAGTAAAGAAAAGGTAGTGTATTGCATTTGTGTGGCTAAATGTGGGATTGGATTTACTGGTTTGGAAGGTGGTGGTATGTGGTCTGACGTGGGAGAGATGAAAAGATGGAATACAGGGACTGGTGTGGGGATGTAGGATGTAAAGCAGAGAAGTGTCAGATGTAGGGTTAGTCATACTGATGGCTTTGGAGTGAGGTAATCGGATCTAAGAGCTGCTTCTGTGGCTGTCACCAATAGTGGTGTCCAAGGGCGAGAGGTCTGGGAACCTTTATTCTCTATTGTTAATAAAAAAATGGACACTAACCACTTTTCAGAGAGTTCTTCCAAATGACACTCAAAGGATTCTTGTAAGTCTAGAAGATGACTGGAATTTAGGACACTAAGTAGATACCTCCTTTTACCTTCTACTATGTCTTATAAACTTCCTGGCTGGGCAGCCTTTCCACAAAAGGATTCCACAAAAATTTTAGCGCATATCGTAAGGCACCTTCCTTCCTCTTTGTATTGTATGCAGAACTTAGGTGAGTTGTGGAAATGTGAAATTTTGGCACCTTAGTGGATGACCCGTAGGAGCTTCAGTCTTTTGCTGGATCTAGCTCTTAGTATCTATGTGACTGTCTTTCTGACTGCCTGCTGCTGTGCTTTCAGAGCATGGGTTTCCTCAAGCCAAAATACAGGTGTCTAGCCCATGCTGACTGCTGTGCAGATTATAATTGAAAAGTTTGTGGGTCGCAGGCTTTATAGGGTGGGAAAAGTCAATGCTAAAGAGCTACAGTACTGCAGAAACTGTATCATGCTAAGGTCTAGTGCTCTGCCAAGACACCTCATTTTAAAACAAAACTGCACTTCGTTGAGAATCCTGATCTGTGTTTTTAGTTTAGTTATAGCATCCTGCTAATGTGCCGTCAGTATGATGTCGATCCTTTAAGTGATTGGGCTGAACTGCAGAGTGCTGCTTACTTAAAGATGTGGAAGCTGCGATCCTTTGAAGCGCAGCTGTGCCTCCTGCTGTCCTGCGAGGAGCACAGGACTCCATCTGCAGTCTTCTCAGCCCAACTGCTCACTGACTGTGGAGGAAGTGCTGCACCTGCCATTGGTCCCTAGCAGTGGATGCTTCCTCTGCAGAGGATGTCCTCCTGTGTAGCTATGTAGCCACTCTTTCTTTTCCATGCCTGCTGGGTGCAATTTGTGAGGACCAGTGGTCTGGGACAGAGCAGGAAACCCGAGTGCCGAAAGGGATGGGCCCTGCTGGCCTTGGGTGCAGGTGCAGGCAGGAGGGAGCAGCTGGGAGGGCTGGGGAGGGCAGGAACCTGCAGGAGTTGTTGGGCAGTTAATGGCCTGCAGCTTCATCACCCAGGCTGGTGTGAAAATGGCCAGGCTTCCTCCTCATGACGTTTTTGATATCGTTTTTATCCCCCAACACAAACCCTGGCAACAAATCCCAGCCTGTAGTGCTTGTGCAGGAGGTGTTTGCCCCATTGGAAGATTAGCTGCCCTTGACCAGTCAAGGGGTTGGAAGCAAGGGAAACACAGCTGCTGTGGGACTGAATGTGATCAACAGGAACCTTTCGTTGGCTTTACTGCATTGTGCAATTATGGTATTTTTACTGATTAGATCGCAGTAATGCGTTCTGTGTACAACGTGTTCTGAAACATGGAGGGAAAACTGTTTTGTGCCACGAGGGGAATCTGATATAAAAGGCTCCAGGCAGAATGAACAGGATTTCCCTCAGCTTAGGGGCTCAGGCTTTGAACTTCAGGCTCGGGCAGCCATACACCTGAACAGGATGTTTTTAAGTGTCTGCTGAACTTGGCTACTAGTTTGCAGCTAGTGTTACATTCCATATTAGTTTCTGCTTTCTAGTAACTGAGATAGTCTTCTCACACAGCATACCCTGTTGTGCTTATTACATGTTGCTCTAGATAAATGATGGATGTAACTTTCATGTAGAAACTGTGTTATTACTCAGTCTATCTAGTAGATTCCAGTTTCTATATAAAGATCTTGTACACTTCTCATTCCGTGACCCAGTTTGTCAACTTGTTCAGCAGACGAATGCAAGTAAACAGCTAATTTCCCATACATATAGCTGAACATGTCTCTTTATTAATGTCTCATGTTTACTCGAGATTGCAAACAAAGAACTTTTGTTTTGAGTTTGCTTGTTTGTTTGTTTTTAAAATTAATTTTAAATTCATTATTTTGCAAATTCCTTACTTATTTTCCTCATATAATTTCCCTGTCCAAATGAACTAGTAGGAGCCTTTTTCATTTTTTCTAAGACCATCCCTGTCACACATTTTCCTGATGCAGCCTCTTTTCATTGCCCATTTTTAGTCACTTCTTATGCTGTTTAAAACCATAGCTTTAAACTGATCAAAAGGGGTGGAACGCTTAGCTAGGTACCATCTATTTGCATTGTACATATTTCCCCACCTTTTCTGGATGGTGGGAAATGTACTTTGCTCCTTGATAGCTACAGTGTATCATGAAAGTGTCCTCATTGAACTAGCTGTGGTTTCTAGCACTGCTCCCCAAGAGATTAAATCTTAATCAGAACCTGTCCCTGAACCACAAAGAAGTGGTTTAAACAGTGGCTGTTCTGCATATTACCTTCCTCTTGTCTCTTTGGATTCCACTGTGGCACCCAAGTCCCTAATTAAGGATCTGTCATGCCCCTCTGGAACCCTTGTCTTTTCTAATTATTATTAACCTTTTTTATTTGTATTACTAGAACACACAGGAGTTCCAGTTGGACAGTGAGGTGTATTTGTACTAAGAGCTGTGTGCACATATAAGAAGTAGACAACCCTCATTTATCAACTAATGGTGTTGGTCTATGACAGGAAAAGGATGAAGCAAATACTGGAGAGGAAAATACATAACCTCTTTATTTCACTGGCTTTATGTACATGCAGCCTACTTTTTATTAAGCTAAGTAATTTGGGAATATGACCTTACTTTTATTTTGTTTATTCTTTGTCTCTGAATGTATCTGCTGCCTTTCAGGTGGACTAGGACTTACCTGGCTGTGGTCTACTTGCATGATGTTCTGGTACATTTTGATTAATCTGTGAGGCTATAAATGTGATCTGTGTGAAAGGTCATGCTCCTGAGCTTCCTATAACTGTGAAGGATATCATGTACCATATGTGTGATTTTATCATGGGCCTGGCCCACATAACTGTAGTTCAACATTCTGTCGCAGGGCGATTTTGTTCTTCAGGTCCCTTACTGTGTTTCTCAGCTGTCTGTAGGAGAAGGTTGCTAAAATCACATTACGATTTTCCAGGTAAATAATGGATTTGCTTCATTTTATGGGATCATTAATGCTTTACATTTCTAGTAGGATGCAAATGCTAAGATATTTTTAAATTCTTTACCCATATGCCTCTGTCTTCTGTTGTATAAAAATGACACTGCAGCCACAGAGCTGAGAAAATGTACCCTGCTTCTTTTCTCCGATTTCTCCGAAATCTTTTTCCTTATTTTGAAGGAAGGAATGACATTCATTTCTAAGGATTTACTTTGTTTTGAGGAAGATGATTTTTAATTGGAAACATGCATTAGAGTGCTAGCGGGACTAAGTGGTGTATTTGGCAAGTATTTTAAGCTTCCTGACAGGGAACGATTTGCAGGGTTTGGGTTTTCTTTGCTTGTTGTTTCTTTAATCTTCCATTGAAAGTTTTTGCCTTTCTCTAATCATGTCTCTCCTTACACTCTCCCCTTTCTTCCCCCCCAACCCTTTCTTTCTGGGGTCTCTTTACAGTTATTATTCAGTCTTTTATGAATTATGTGTAGCCTCCTATGAGGTGGTAGTACACGTCTGGATTTCTTCAAATTACTGAGTTTAATATGTTGGAGACTTTGGGACATATTGTGTTTATGTGGATTACGTTATGAGACAAGACATTTGCTCCTTTTAAGAGAAACCTGGATTTACTGTGATTTCTTGGGAGACATTATTTGTATTTGAAGAGCAGAAGTAATGCTAAGGTTTCTCAGAATGAAAAGAGGCCTCTATGAACAAAGTAGATGTAAAAGAAAATGCTGTGTACAAAAAAAGAGATGAGGAAGTAGTACACGTAAAAGGAGATAAACCCATTATTATGCAAATAGTTTGAGATAAAACAGTTATAAATTACAACTATATCATTGTTGTGTGAATATTAAGAACACATTGAAAAAATTCCCAGCATCTTATTCCAACAAGGGATGCTGGCATGATAGCTTTAGATTTCTTACAAGAATTAAGAAATAAATTAATAGAGTGATCAAAAAGCATTTCAAGCAACAGACATGAAGGTTGTGGTGTTTTCAGGAGGGCTCTCTCACCTCTTGTGTCCTTCAAACTTACTGAATTTATCTTTTGGGCTGTAGTACTTCCATAGGGCTTCTTTACGATTCCCTTTATGTTTTACTGTAGTAAAGGGTTATTCTTAATCCACAGTTTATCACAGTACCATAGATTTATCATAGTACCAAACAATTTAAGGAGTTTTTGAGGGGTGTGTGTATATGTGCTTTCCCTGAGGAAAGGAAAATTCTTCAATTTATATTGTTACCAAATTCCTTGTATTACAGACTAGTGGCTTTCATTTAAGACTCATCTGAATTTTGTTTAGAAAATGATAGTGACTTGTGTTTTAGATTTCTTTGTGACAGGTTCACCGTGTCATGCTATTACATTTGTTAATTTTTGTGGTATCATAGGGTCAGAGGAATCTTTAATATCTTATAATCATGTGGGAGGGCACTACCTTGGTTTCAGTTTGATGGAATATTTGGAATCAACCTTATATGAAGTTTCCAGCACTAGGCAGGTGGATTATGCTGTGAGTTTATGTAACCTTGACATACATGTGTGTTTAACAAAACTTCCTCTGAGCGTAAAGCATGATCAAAGGCCATGACACTGTGCCTTGCAACACCTCAGTTTCCAGGCGACTTGCCAATGCACTTCTGTGCTAGGCTTTTCCCCTTCTGACAGAACGAGGTATCCAGTTTGGGCAATGATTTGTTTGCTAAACTACTTGACAGAAATCAATGAATTTATTGTGAAGCGATGTTAATGTGCACACAGAATTTAGTTAAGCTCTGGTAAATTAAGCCATGCCTCTGAAGCTCTTGGTGCTGGCAACTTTTCCGTGGAAGGGCCACACTTTTCTTTCGGGGTGGACAGAGGTTGAGCTGAAGGCACCGTGTGTGTGCGGCTGCAGAGAGCAGGCGGCCGCGTTGCCAAAAAACTGTCTTAGATTCAGTCAAGATTTTCCTCTTTGTGAATTTGTTTTTCTTCTAAGATAGGAAGGCGCCGTTTAATAAACTACAGATAAAGGTCGTTAACATCAGACCCTGGAATTGGTAGATTATTAACTCCGGGTGCTGGTAGTTTCCGAGGAGGTCTTCGGAGCATTTCTGATATATTTCCTCATTAGAAAACCGATACCCAAGGGTGGACGGCAGTCAGAACGAGGGCACCGACAAGCCTCACTGGCGACACCGGCCACCCGCGGCGTGCGCGCTGTGCTCGCCCCGAGGAGGGGCAGTCCCCGGGCTGTCCCCCGGGCCGCTTCGCCCCGCAACCAAACCCGTCACGGCACCGGTGTCTGTGCATCGGCGTTTTGGCAAGACGAGAAGCACGGTGCAGCGAGGCCCGGGGCCGCTCCCACCCGCAGCCGGGGCGGGGCTGGGGAGGGCCGAGCGCGGCCGCGCCTCCTTCCGTCCCTCCTTCCCTCCTCCCGCCCCGCCGGGGCAGAGCCGCCCGCGACCGCGCCTGGCCGGGGCACCCCTGCCCGCGCTCCTGCCCGCCGCCCCCCGCCCTCGCACGCCATTTCCTGTGCTCCGTGTTTACTTCCCGGTTCAAACCTCCAGTGGGAGCGATCGGCGCCGCTGCCTGCGGAGGGAGCGGGAGGTGAGGGGAGCGGCGGGGTGGGGGGACGCCGCTCGGGTGCGGCGCGGTCCCATCTCCGCCCCGCGCTGAGCCGCCCGCCTCTTCTCTTGCAGGTGTACCCGGAGCCGCGCACCGAGGGCGAGTGCCTGAGCAACATCCGCGAGTTCCTGCGGGGCTGCGGTGCTACCCTGCGCCTGGAGGTGAGTCGGGGCTGGGGGCGCCCGGCTCGGTGCCGGGGGCGGGAGGTTTCTCGCCCTCCCTTTGTGCCGGGGGACGCGGCTGACAAGATGGTGGCGGCCGCCCCTCCCCTGGCTGCGGGCCCGGGGGGCTGCGGGGAAGCCGCCGCCGTCCTGCCGGGGCTCCCTCGGCGCTGCCGGTGCGGCTCGGCGGCGGGCGCGGGTGCGCCGGTGCCGCGGCGAAGGGACGGGGAAGGGGACGGAAGGGCCGCGCCGCTCCGCGGGCAGCGCCGGGCGGGCACGGCAGCGCAGGGCGCGCCCCGTCCCTCCGGCACTGCGGACACCGAGTGCCGGGGACCGCGTTTGCCCGGCCCCGGGGAGG
Source organism: Sturnus vulgaris (assembly GCF_052056855.1). NCBI lineage: Eukaryota > Metazoa > Chordata > Aves > Passeriformes > Sturnidae > Sturnus > Sturnus vulgaris. The sequence continues at coordinate 94,738,039 of NC_142244.1, read as the reverse complement.
CTAAAACCACTGCTGCTCGGTCCGAATGAATGCTTGGTACGTATACATTGTGTCCGATTTATTCGTGGAATCGCTTTGGAAGCGCAGCGGGCGGCTTAGAGAAATTAAGTTGCCTAGAGCCGAGTGAAATGCTAATTGAAGAAAATGGCAGGTGCTGTTTCTTCTATTTAAATTTGCGTTACATAAAAGCTCAGCAAACTGCCATCTTTTCCGAACGTGTGTTCGCAGGGTTGCAAATTAGGTTCTCGAATATTGCTGGTATATTTAGCTATAGCAAGTACATACTGCTGTCGAGTTTACTTGATGTTGGTGTGTGGGAAGGAACTGATGAGATTAAAAACAGGTTTCAGCTTCTCTGCGTTGGAAAGTAATTTCATTTCTTGGAGACACTTTTTTTTTTTTTTGGTGGAAAAATTGGTTTCTAGTGCTTCTCTAACTTTAATTAATGTAGTGTTGCCTTAATTAATTCACAGGGTCTTGTGGTACCTCTGGTCTTGCCTGTGATTTTGCCAGGCAGTAACCGAATGTCATTAAAGAAGACTCTGATTGCTTTCCTGAGGCCTCTAAACAGTGAAGTATCATTAGTGAAATGAATGATACTTGCAGGACTTTCCCTTAATCTTAGGTTCACTCATGGATAAAGGTGGAAATTAAGACTGCTTTTAGCACTCCTCTTGTGAATATGTCCTCATGTTTTTACCTGCCTTCCTGTCTCCCCTCCAATAGAAACACAGAAAAAAAATCCCTTAGGATTTCTTAGAAGAAGAACCAAACTAAGTTCTGAAATACTCAGAAACCAGATTCTGGGGTGAACAGTGCATTATGTCAAGCATTCATTTTTGCTTTGGAGCAGCTGTCACTACCTTTTTTTTTTTTCTAGGGCCACATTGGATCTGCTCACACACGATTATTCAAAACATGAAAACCTCAAGCTTCAAGTGGTAGACACTAATGAACTGGGGAGGGCTGGGGGAGGAGGTACTTCAGAGCTCAATGCAGAAATAAATTGAGTGTTGTAAATGTTAAAGAGAGGGAAAATAACATTAATATCGTCCCCTCCCCTTTACTAATTTCCTTCATCAGGTCTCTCACAAAGCTTGAAGCTATTGCAATTGTGACAGGCAGGGAATAGTTACAATACTGCAGTTTAGTCTCTTTTCTAGTTCAGAAAGCTTTTGTCAGCTCTTTTCCTTGGGGTGATGAGAAAATGAAAAAAAATGATTAAATGAAAAGATAATTTTGGCCTTGGTCTGAGAGCCTGAATATTTTTGGGAATAGTCAAATTGTTAACCTGGCCTCAGGGGTTTCTCAGCAAGACTGCCGGAAACACCTTTCTTACGTGGAGGTAACTGGCAGCAGTGGCTTCCAGCTCAGCATGTTGGAACAGGAATTACTCCTAAGCTACCAGAGAGTTCAGAAGCTGGCAAGAAGGGGCACAAATGCTTGGGCTTATGGAGCTCTTGTGCATGTATTTATGGTCTGTACATTGTCTGTTCCCTGTTGTTTTCTCATTAATTTTTCCAACCCCCTACCTGTGGCCAAAGATGAGAGCAATGGCAACCTGGATTCAACCAGGGAGTAGCTGGCAGGGGACATTTGGCCATCCACTGCTCCTGGGCTCTTTCCTCTCCCTCTGTTAACAAGGTGTGAGTCAGCCCTGGAGAATCTGTGCCTTCCTCACTGTGGGAACTGGGGAAATGCCATGGCTCCTCTGTGCAGGGTCTATAAAATGCTTCCTGAGTCGCAGTCAAGGTTTAGAGATTGCATTGAGCAAAGAGTGTGAGGAGCATCTCTGGAGCTGCTTTAGGGAATATTTTCAGAGAGGACAGATGAGCTAACAAGGAGTTAGTGGTAAGTACAAATATTTGACAAAGGGATAGGTGTGTATGTGGTACCTTAAATAATATAAATATTTAGACAGTATGGGTATCAGAGGAAGCTCTAGGGTGTTGTGGGGAGATTTGCCATTATTCTCTATGTGCATTAATGTGGAGTTTTCTGTGATCTATAAGGGTTGCACTCGAGCCTTACATTGAATGTAAATTATATAGTTGGATCAGATGATTTTTCTGTATGTAGTTTTGTGATCCTGGTGAAAGCATGGTAGTGGTTTGATTAGCCTAAGATCAGCATTGCACAAGTACTTCTTGCTCCCAGATCTGAACTTGTCTTGGAAGCAGTGGTGTTGCATTTTTACGAAGCCATGTTAGAGCTCCTTGCCTTGCTGGAGCTCTGTAGGTCTCCAGTTTTTGAGACTTTACAGCGTGTTTGAGAATTTGATAAACTACTGTGGCTAATGGAAAGTTGCACAGCAGTAGATGACTTCTTAGAGATGCTTTCATTGTGGATCCTTTTATTGGAGGATATGATAACTTTGGTTGTTTTCCTACACTTGAAGTAAGGGGCAAAGATGAGAAAAATCTGTTGGTTTGGAAAAGTGCTGGTGTCTGAAAGTTGTTCTTATTTTCTTCCTCTTGCTTCCCAGTAAGTTTGGGTGGTTAGAAAAGTAATGAAACATTCAGAAAGGGTATTTCAAATTCTAATGAGGAGGATTGCTGCTCCTTAGAGGAAACCAATGGTTCCCTTCCCACACCCTCCAGTATTTTTTTGATACTTAAGTGTTCCAGAGAAATGAGAATACTTAATTTGGAGCTTGCAGCAATCTTTGTAAAGCAAAGCATGATTCCAGAAATAACCAGAAGAATGTGCTGCAAGTGTTGGGTTTTAAAAATTATTTTTAATACAGTTTTCTTGTATGCGGATACAAGGAGCTGAGACCTATTAATGAAAAAAATTTCCTAAGACCTCCACCAGGGACTGAATTTCCATTTTTTTTTTCCCCCTTCTGAAAGCCACTAGTTCTTCCTTAGAATAATTGTAGTGTTGAGTAGTGTATTCTACTTTGAGCCTTTAGTGCTGTTGCAGAATATCTGTATTGATGGAGCGGACTGTAGAAAAGCTACTACCTATGTTGTCAGTTCACATCTTAATGTGCACCTTTTCCTTAGGCAAATTGAATATTTGCTATATTTCTGTTCTTGCCATTTTTTGCTTTAAAGGCTGTTTTCCCACCCAGTTTTCTCTTTGGGTGGGAAGACATTTAACTGTACTTCCTTCTGAGGAGCATGACCTGCTTTTTGAAACAAGGTCCTAGATACTTGTTGTATATTAGGGATTCTGTTCTAGAAGGATATGGCTGAATAAATATAGTTAAGAAGGAACTCACTGCAGGTGTATATTCCACAGAAGTCTGGCAAAGGAGAGAAAAATGAAAAAGTAATGGCTTATTTCTACCTGAGCCCTAGTGAGTTTTGCCATTTTGATTATCTTGTACCTGTGTCATGTTACTCTAGTTCTGTTCCCTTTCAAAGGAACTTGAGCTTCCTGAATATAATGCTGCCTTTTCTTATTCTTTGACTAGAGCTGTTTGACAGCTTGCAGGACCAAAAACAAGCCCTGGAGAAATCATGGTATAGTTCAACAGCAGTGAAGTTTGTTGGGAACAGTTGGATGTAGAATAATAAACAAAAATAGGTTAATGGAAAACCATGTTAGTATCTGCTGTTTAAAGGGCAGAATGCTTGATATATCCTGTGAACAATGTCACGATCTGTGTGATCAAATTCCACAAGTAGCATCTTGCAGTATTTTTTTGCTGGTTTTCATCAAATAAAAGATTAATGTTTGCTGATCTGCAAATATCTAATGTTAACAGCTTTCTTGAGGTCAAAAATATTTTGTATTTCTGACTTTTATATTGATGGGTAAGATAGCAACTGCTTAATGGAAAAAGACAAGCCATGGATCTGAGAACCTTTTCTCTACCTGCCAAGAGACCTGCTTGCCTCTAGGATTCAAGGATGGTCATTGTATTACAGAGGCAGGAATGGCAAACCCAGAACTTTATTTCTGTAGTAAACTAACCAAAGAAGAAATAAAGCAAACCTGGCAGTCTTGCACAGTCTAAGGAGATCCTGTGTTTGTGTATTATACAGTCTCTTGTACAAGAGAGATTTGCCCTTAAGGTTCAGAACGCTGCATGCAAATTTGTAAAATATAATTCATAGCACTCAAGATTTAATCAAGATATACAAATGCCTGTGAATGTCTATAATGGAGCTCTGGCCTTGGGGAAAAGTTTGTAAGGGGTGCCAGTGTCACTCTGGAGCAGGTAATCTTTTGGGAGCAAAGGTACTGGTCTGTGTTCTTCCCTCACACCCACCCCTAACACAGCAGTGCATGTTAGATGATGCTTCTTTCCCCTAAGCCTTGCCCACTTCTTCAGATCATTATGGCTACAATCCTACTACCAGTGTGGACTTGGAAAGGTATTCTGCCAGCTGACTTTCAAAGACATATTTGCACAAGGAAGGTGTGCTAGTGTGGATGGACTTGGCTGACATCCACTTGTCAGTGAATTGGGAATAAATAGGTTTCTATTACTGAAGAGCTTTATGCCAGTCTTAGGATGATGATACAGAAATTAAATCATCTACCTATTCCTTTCAGCCCTTGTTCAGACTATCATCTTTATTTTGCCAAGAACAATATTCCTTAGATTTGCTTCTGGGTTTATTCCAACACTAGTCTTTCTAACCCAGAAGGTTTGCTGCCAAATGCCTTCATGATTCTTAAATGTCATAAACATTTTCCAGAATTTCAATGTTTTAAAGTTACCACTCTTTGCTTATAGACCACACATTGTGAAGTTTTATTTCGAGGCTGAGATCTTACTGTATTACTTACTTTATTTTTCAAAGGGGAAAAGTTGTATCTTTTAATCAAGACGTGTCTACTGTATTCCTTTCCTTAGCTTCTACCTTGATTTCTACTTGTTCACAAAACTATTCTGAATATATATTAGATATTTTTTACAGCGAGGTGTAGTTGGTCACTGCAACTTGTCTTGTGCATACAGACCTCCAACGTGATTACTTCTCTCTCCCTCACACCCTCAATTTCTATCCTTTTTCTCATGTGTAAATATGTGTTTTTAAGACAGGGAGATGATGTTGCTTGACTTAGATTATTTTCATAAGAATGGCTTCTTGTGATGCAAAGAATTTTTATGATGCACAGAGTAGCAGGCCTAGGACTGAGACTGTTTCATATGTTTACCAATCCTTTGTATTCCTATTGAAGAGAAGCCTTTGAATACTACTTTAAGGGTGTCTTGCAGATAGAATGGTGGAAATTTTTTTTTTTCTGAGATTAAGCCTGTTCCTCATCTTGTATACCATTCGTGCAAAATGTCATGCTAGCTGAGAAGGTGACACAGAGAGGCAGGAACATATGACATTGGACAGGGAAGAATGGTAGTATCAGAAATTCTTAGTTTTATCTAGTAAAACCCAGTCTAAAACACAAATGTGCATGGTACATGGTACTTTTCAAATCCTTACATGGTTCTCTTTTCACTTAAACCTTCCCTTTCTTTCTGTGAGAGTTTATTTCTTGTGATTCTGCCTTGTGTGAGCTTGTTGCATCAGCAGTAGCATGGTGTTGTGCTATCACCTCTTGACTAAAGTGAGTCCAGTGGCTTTCGTTAAAGAAAAAGAATGAGCCTCCTTTTGGGACGGTTCAAAAGCCCCTGATACACCATAATTTTAAAACGACTTAGAAAAAAATTATCAAGTAACAAAGGTGGATTACAAATGTGTCTTTATAACGAAGAATGTAACAAATACCTGAGGAATGTGCTATTTCAACTCTTTTTTTGCTGCTTGAGGTCTATATTCAGTACTGTCCAAGTAAAAAATAATTTTGAAATTTTGAATTAGACCATGAATATTTTAATTTCTGCCAGTTCTTTTGTAGTGCATGATTTGTGGTACTTTGAATAGAAACGTGGAAGACAGTGTGCATGTAGAGTCTGGCACGATGGCTCTATCATGGTACAGATTCCATTCTTTGCTGCATGAAGCATATGTGAAGGTGAGTCTAGTGTGTCAGAATATATCCAAAATGTTTCAGTCATGTCTTGGTGGTCAGCATGTACAAGGCAAATTGTAGTGACACTGTAAGTATCAACTAGTCCTACTGGTTTTGGCTGGGATTGAGTTAATTTTATTCCTAGAAGCTGGTATAGTGCTGAATTTTGGATTTAGAGTGAGAATAATGTTAATACCTCACTGTTTTAGTTGTTTCTGAGCAGTGCTTACACTAAAGCAAGGACTATTTAGATTTTTGTGCTCTCCTGCCAGGGAGGAGATTGGGGGGCAGGAAGTTGGAAGGGGACCCAGCCAGGACAGCTGACCAGAGGGGTGTCCCACACCGTGTGGTGTCGTGCTCAGCAGGACACTGGGCGAAGGTGGCTGTGTGGTGTCCCCCTGCTCTTCAGGGACTGGCTGGGCCCTGGTCAACAGGTGCTTGTGCATCACTTCTATATTCTCTTGTTGTTATTTTATCTTCTTTTTCTGTTGTATTAAACTGCCTTTATCTCAACCAATGAGCTTAACCTCTCTTTTCAATTCTCTCGCCCTATCCCAGTTGTGGGGGGGTGGGCTGGGGGATGAGTGAGTGAATGGCTCAGTGGTGTTGAGCTGCCTGCCAGGTTAAACCACAGCACTGGTATAGATCTGTTCAGAGGAGTTTTGCAAATGAGTTGCTGTGTGGTTTGGGAGAGGCTTCTGTGTAACTGCTTCATTTGTGGTGTTGGTTTGGATCTTGAGAATAAAATGAACCTTCATCTAGCAATTAAAATGTATTGCACTGTTAATTGAGAATGCACAGAAGACTTCAGTGTTATGCTCAAATATAGCAAACTGTTTTCACAAGAGGATTTCATTGCTTCTTTGATAGGAGTTGATGATCTGAGGGAAGGTGTGGAAGCTAGGAAAGTTGGGAGAAAAGGGTGGTTAGAGAGAGTTGGAGGGTTTTGGGCAGAACTTCTGAGTCCTTAAGGTTTAAAAAGGGAAAAGAGTCTGCTTCCTGATTTATACGCTGTTCTCCTGACATGTCAGAGGGGTTCTTGCTCTCAGATTTCTTTAGCCCTCTTGTGCCCTCCTTTGTTGTGAGGCACAGTGAGGAAGGGCTCATCTGCTGGTTTTCTGAAGGGTGGGAGCTGTGAGAGGGGGGCCCTTCTGATTAGCCCTGAGCAGGGAGCAAGCTGTGAGGAGGTGCTGGGGATGCCAGGTGTGAAGGCAGGTCCTGGGAAGAGAGCAGGTGAGCTGCCCTTCCCTCTCAGCAAGAGAACAGCAGGGACAGTAGAGAGAGGAATGGAGATGGCATCAGGACAGTGTGGCACTGCAGTGAGCCCAGTGCTCAGCAGAGAAATGCATTTCAGAAGTCGGGTCTTGTTCCTGTCAGGACCTGCTTGCCTCTTTACTTCCCAGAGGGTGGCTATGGTCTTGTTAGTTGGTGTTGTGGTTTTTATGAATGCCTTGTGAAATTGGACTTAGGAAGTCTCAGACTCCCTCCTTACACACATAATTGTTCTCTTGAATAATTTTGAAAAGATTTTTTTGGCTGGCAAACATACTAAAAATAGAAATGTAGATAAATCTTGCCCTATCCAACTGCAATTGTATATACTGAACACAGTTACATTTTATTAGGTGTCAGGTTATTTCCCAAGCATGTATGTGACAGAGGGAAAACAATATGTGAAGTGGGTTATAGGTGATAGTATATTGTGTGAAGAAAACTTGAGTATCTGCAGACTTTAGTGACATAACACTATGTTTTCTTAATGTATGCATTTGGACTAAGAAGGTCCTCAGAGCTAAAGTGCATCCTGCAGTCTGTGAGATGACAGCACTCAATCTCTTCAGGAACCTGGACATCTTTCTCCTCTTGTAGCAATGACTGTATTGCGTCATTTTGGCAAGGGAGGAATTCTGGCGAACAGTTGCTTTGAAGCTTACCTCAAATGAGGACTATACAGAAGAGAGTCCAGCCTGGCAAAGCAGGCTGCTGCTTTTGTTTACTGTCATCTCACCAGAATCTTTTGATTTTACTTTGAACTTAAGAGTCGACATAAATCACTTCAGTTATCTCTAAATGATGGAGTACCAAATCTAGGTCTTTTGTGAGGTGCTCTGATTTTTTAAGTGCTTCCAGCTTTGCAACTGTTCTTGACTTCTGCTTGCATGTAAATATCCTGGCATGTGTGGGAAAGGTGATATGCATTCTGCTGTGGAGAGTGGTTTTCACAGGCTTGATTTTGAAAGATGGTGTTGATGAGAGGGGAAAAGTACCTTGCTCTAATTAAAAGGAAAAGAAATATTAGAATATGGTGATTTCTCAATTTCCTTAAGGGAGTTATCTTGCTGTGCTCAGCTGAATACACAAATGGCTCTAGCACTTGCATGTTATAGCTTGCGCCCTCTATTTCACTATAGCTAACTGTGTTTAGATGTTTCATCAAATGCTGGGCTTATCCTGTCAATATTACTGAGAGCTGGAGTTTCTGTGTGAAGGGCAGCATGGTTTTTGGACACTTCTAGATTTACCCAGGTCTTTCTGTTTTCAAGGAAATACTGAAAAATTCTAGGTAATGGGAAAAATTATAGTGCTGAAAACCTTGGACTCTTACTACTGGAGAAAAGCTGCCTTCAGCTGTGTGCCTCATACTCCACCTCTGGGATTAAGCCAGCAGGATCCAGCTGGTTTGGTAACTTGGGGGCAGCTGAGGAGGGAGATTCAGCTATGTGGGGAAACGATGTGGTGTTTTCAGTAGGTGGCAGTCCTTCTCTGAATCAGTCCAGGGCCAGTGGTAAGCGTGGGGACAGAGGCAGCGACAGAGGGAAAAAGAGGGAGCAAAGTTTTTCTGTCAGTGCCATCTTGTGGGCCAAGTGTAAATACACGAGCCTGAGTACTGGTGCTTTGGAAAGAAGAGGGATATTCCTTCTGGTGCAGGGCTGTCTGCCTGAGTGGTGTCCCAGCTTTGGCTGGGAGCCCGTGTGTGGGCAGCCCAGCAGCTGCCCTCTTTACTTTTGGGGCCAGTAGGGAGAAGGTGAAGCATTCTTGGGGTGCCCTTTGCTTTCTGCAGGGCCGGGGCTAGAGGCTCATGTTGAGCAGATTAAATCCTGATTAATTCTTTTCCCCCCAAACTTCAGAAGAAGTCACAGACTTCTTCCAGTTTTTTGACTGTTGTTGGCCACGCTTCTTTGAACAGAGTGTTTAGAAACTGTTAAGGAGCAATTGCTTTTGAGTCCAATTTACAAATAAAGCATTAAACACTGAGCCAAGCTCCTTGATACAAATCCTCACTACTTACTACTTGCTTCACCAGCCCTATGAAAGATATTAGTGCAGCTGCCTTAGGCTGTGGAATAATAAAGGAAAAACTAGAGGCGGGGGAACCCAAAACAAATGCATGCTATTACTAGCTGATGTAAGGGCATCTTCACAGATCCTCTCCTGCTAGTGCTGAGTGTTTTCTTAATATCTAGATTAAAAAAAAAAAAAATATTCCCAAGCTCTCCACTCTTGTTTTCTACCTCTTACCCCTGACATGTTTTCCTTGAGGGAAGTAGAAGGCTTGTTATCAGAGAGAGGACTAGTGATGGTTAGTGAGAATGTGGTGATGATATGCTTAATAATTTTTGCCAGATATATACTTGTTAAATAACTTGCAGAATTCCTGCCTGATCAAGTCTTCTCAATGTGATGTCCACTCTTGCTTCACAGCAATCCCTAGGCTGTTTTGCACAGCTTTTAGGAGAGTGTTGGTTGAAAGTGCCAGCAAAAGCAGTTCTCCTAGGCAAGTGCTGCTGGAAACCAAACCACTGCCCTAGCTTTAATGAAATTATCTCTCTTGTTTCCTTTCCCCTCCCCCTTCTTAGAGTTCCCCTCTGAAGAGTTTCAAGAATAGGTACTCTGGGTGTGTGTTTTCTTGTTGCCCACCTGCCTGTCAGTGACTGAGCATGGCAGAGAAGGGCACATTGGTTTAGATCAATGTGAATTGCAATGGAAGCACCCTAGCAAGGCATCAGTCAGTTCCATGATTTACATTCATAACAGAATTATAAACTCTGTCAGCAAGTGTGTATTGTCTGTTTATTATTTTTACATCATCTAGATGAGTTTACAATGTGTTTCGTTATTATTTCTAAAGAAATGTGAGTACAAACACATCTTGCTTTGTTTTTAGATGATCTGACAGACTCCCAGTGAACTGTTCATTGCTTCCCTGCCAATCTGTGTATTGGATTTTTCTTCCAGTTGTAACTGATCCTCAGAACTGGATTGGTTGAGTGGTTGGCACAGAGGACAAAGTGGAGAAGGGAGGAGTCTGAGACGTCCTCTTTTGCCAGCAGCAACCCAATCTAAAATAAATAGATCTTTACATACTTTTTAACTGGAGCAGCCTATTCTTCAAATGTTCTGAGGTTCGTTCAGTCAGTACAAACCAAAGAGACTGGGAGAGGGGATGGAATTTATCATACCCCTCACTCTTGTTCACTTAATTAATGAATAAAAATGAAGTAAGAATAAGACAGTTCTGAATTCTTAAGTCTCTTAGCAGAAAGTGCCTGGAAGCACTTGGTTTTACATCATCAGGCACAAAGATTCCTACTTGCTAAATTAACTAGTTTCCTGTTCGAAACATATTGAAGTGCCTCTTTTTTTTTCATATTCTCTGTGTTTGTTAGCTTCATAGAGTGCCCTGAAAATGTGCACTTTAGGCAATTACCATGTTTTGTCTAAAAGCAAGCCTCTGCAGAAATCATGACATAGTTCATCAGATTTTGTTGTTCGATCAAAGTCTTTGTTGTTAAAGCATTTAAATCATGTTAAAGCATTTAAGTGTGTGGAGATAGGGTAATCGCTCACTTTTTTTCCCTAAAGATGGATGCCAAATGTTTAGGAAAGTGTTTGAATTACAAACATGGAACAGGATGTTAATCTATACTAATCTAATCATTATTTGAATAGGCCATTTAAATCCATCCACCCTGTGGGCTTGTGAGCAGCATAAAGTAAATTACAAGAAAACGGATTTTCACACCCTTTGCCTTAGGCTAGTTCTTCATCCTGGTGTCACATGAACATTTTGCAAATGATAAATTTAATGGATAAATGCAGCTGAAGTTATTTTCTGTACTTGGCAGTAAAACTGGAAGAGAATTCTTCATTGTTAAAATACAAAGTTGTAGTAATTACCTGACTTTGATATTGTAAACTGCTGATAGCTAAATTGACCACATCTACGTATTATTTATGGCCTAAGTTAATTAGTTGGCTTGGAGGGCTCAGCAGTTTTGAGGATGCCAGTCAGCTGTTGTTTTCTTTCCTGCCTGTACTTGCTTATTAAGATGGCTTATCTCATATTTTTTTGTTAATCTTTCTTTCTAGAGATATTTCAAATGTCACTATAGCATTCAAAACGAAGTGAATGACTGTAATTTTATTTATAGCCGTTGTCAGCAAATGCAGAAGAATGTACATGTGCCTTTAGAGCCCTCCAGAAAATCTCAGGTCTTGGGAAAGCACACTTTGAGACAGAAATGAGAGATTGTTGTAACTTAGAATGCTGCAGTCTGTTGTCCTCAACTGACACACTCAAAAGCATGTAATTTGGGGTTGTTTTGTAAAGGTGTAGGTAAATCAACTTTTGTATTAATTTATTTAAAATAGGTAAGTGGAATACTTACCTTTGTATTGTAAAAGCATTGCAAGACTAGAACAACTGTAAGCTTAACTTTGGCACACCACACTTTGCTCAATTCCATTTTTGATGTGGATGTTATTAAAGAAATTTGGCTTGTTTGACCAAAGAAATTGCTATGCCAAACCCAAAAAGCATTTTTGGGCCCCCTCTGTATATGCATTGTGCTAAATAGGTAACTGCTCAGTTTTTTTCTGGGAACCTTGCCTGGTTCCAGCTGGAAAGCTGTTCATTGCTCTTCCTTTGTTCATTGGATGGTCTCATATTTGGATTTAGGTATGAGTTTGGAGGCAGAATTAGTACCAGCTGTATGAAGGTAGTGCTTTCCACAATACTTTTTTTGGTTTGGTTTCTGAAGGAGTGATATTACCCTTGTTTCGTGGTGCTTGAGCTGCAGCCTTGAGTGTCTGTGGTTTGACACAGCTCCCCTGGGCCTCAGCTGGAGCTGTGGGTGCAGAACATGATGCAGAGCAGGCTGAAGCCAGGCTGTGGTCCTAGGGCAGATAAACCATTGTGGCAGTAGAGCAGCACTGACACATGCTGTCACCTATGTATTTCTTGCCATCCATCATCCGGCATGGATATTGGCAGGCTCCAAGGTGAGATGGTGCAGGAAGGTCAGCTGGTAGAAATGACTCTGCTAACCTGCTTTCTTTCCTACCAAATTGACCTTGTAGAGGTCAAGGAGGAGCTGGGACTGGCATGAAGTGGAAGGATAGATTATTGTACAGTGAATACATAGATCATCTTTAGGTGATCCTAGACTTCAAAAAAAAGTAGGAAGAAAGAAAGTTCTCTGTGGCAGCTTGGTGGTGTGTGGGAGATTTGCTGTGTCTCCATCTCAGCCTCTGCACCTGAGCTGTCAGCTTATCTGCCAGTGGTGGTAAGCTCAGGTTTCTGCTTTGTGCTTAGCTGGGAAGAGATGGGCATGTTCTCAACTGCTGTGTTTTCTAAGTGTTGATAGCAGAGGGATGATATGACTTGGCTTCTACACCAAGTTCTTAGTAACTGTTTCTCCTCTCCCATTCTCTCTTTCTTGTTGGCTCTGTTTTTCCACTTGTGTTTTGAGTTCTGATCTTCCCTTTCTGCAATGTTTTCCTAGGTGACTTGCCTCTGTTTCCTCTTTCCTGTCATTCTTAGCTTAGCATCAGCTGTCTAATCCTGATTTTTGATGTTTCCAAGGTCAGTGCTGTCTCTGGTTGAAGAGATAAATATTTTCTATCTGTTGTAACTGCTTACTGTGGACCCTCTCTAGTGCTGGTCAGGTGCTTGAAACGTGGAGAACTACTCCAGGAAAAAAACTGGATTAATTTTGTTTTCTGCCAATTCAGTTTGCTGAATTGCAAAGGGGGTGATGGGCTCAAAAACTAGTGCGAAAGGGAGAGTGCAACTTCGTAGCTGAGAGTGCAGTGAAAGCAAGTGGGTTTTGCAAAGGCTGCAGGTGTCTGTAACTCTACTCTTTCCTCCCCTTGGCTTCAGCACTGTCTCATGGATCCCAGCTAAAAAGGGAATTACAGAAGGGCTTCGTGTTATAGTCCACAGCAGAAGCCTCTCTAGAGGATAACATATGGTGAGTGGGATCAAGTCTTTAGGGATACAAAAGAAGACAGCATTGACCCAGTCATCTGAAAAATACTTTCCTAAATTTAGGTGAAACATATTGACAGTGTCGTTCTTTGTCTGGCATGCTCCCCCTCCTCATTTCTGGATGTAGCTTTTTTTTACATTGTTTTAATTGGGCAGTTGCTTTCTCTTGGAGGTGAAGCTTGTCAGACCTCTACTTGTGCCTCTTAAGAGACTTGAACTGTTGGGGGGATGTACTGCAATGCTCAGCCCTTCAAATAGGGTCTTAATTGTTTTACTTCACTACTGAAAGTGATGAGGCTGGATTGAATTCTGTCTAATTGCTGCCTGTAATTGCTCTCAAGTTCGGTCTGCTCTTGGTAGTAGTGAAGGCAGGTCTCATCAAGGAGTGTCATCACTACCTACTAAATACCAATAGTTACACAGAATAAATGACCCTAGGGAAATAATTATATTTTCATGGCAGTGTCTACCCTCAGGTGACCGTGGTGATGCTTGAAGTGAGATATGCTGAGGTTTGTTTGAAATAATCCTGATTTTAATATTAAGACAACTTTTTCATCTCTGTGTATTTCTTTTTCTTCTGTAGAATAGGGAGTCTGTGTAGTCCAGAAGAGGAAGCCTTGGATGCCCTTCTTGTGAGTTAATGAAGGATGCGAAATCACAGCATGAAACTCTCTCCGCCTTTGTTTCCCTGCCTTTTAAAAGGCCTCTCTGAGGGAATTTATGCAAGCAGATGCAGTCTCCTCACAGGCAGTGAGCTCTGGCCTGTTTGACATTCAGAGAACTTGCTCTCAAGCAACTTGGAGAGAGCATGGCTGCTCACCTGCTCTCATGGCTTGAAGAGTTTTTGACAGAATGCTTTGGCCTTTAGTTGGGGTGACAGGGTGACACTGGGAAGCAGATAGTCTCATGTTGGAAGACCCAGTGGCTTCTAGTATGTGGAAGTTAAATTGTTCAGAAAGCACTAGAATCATGGAGTTCAGGCAGGTGAATTGCCATGAAGCAGGACTTGAATTGCTTTGGTATGATCCAGATATTGCATTATAGCTTAACTCCATTTTAAAAAGTGACATGAAGTTTGGGATTATGGTTTGAATGTCTGTCTGGAAGGAATTGCTTATAAAAGGTAGTGTGGAAACCACTGCTGCAAGCTTTGAGCACAGTATTCATAGGTGGATTTATTGTTGGGGTACATGAAAACTAATTGTGTTGCAGGGCACAAATATGAGGAGTATGTACTGTACCTGTACAGTGTTCGTGTATTGTTTTATCAGGTGTCTTGTATTGAGCAACAGTCCAATCAGTGCAAAATAAGGCAGGCTCTTCTAGAAGCCTGGCAAAGGCTTGGGCAAAACAAATTCTGCTTGGCAGATTGGTAGTACAGAACTAGCATATTCAGTCAGCTCTTAAAAATAAGAAGTGCTTTTTAATAGTTACTTTGTGTCAGATTTTTAAAAACTGTATGTTTATTTCCAGAGCTACTGTTACTAATTAGAGGGTAAAATGAGTGTTCTCTTGATATTGTTCACTAGGAGCTGTGATCTGCTGGAAACCTTCAATATTGTCCTAACTTGTGTTTTGTTTGCTTTGCATTGCTTCTTGCAGTGCATTTTAAAAAGTTTCTCACCCACAGAAGGTGAATTTTTTGTTTTGTTTTTTTGGAACACAAGTCACTCTTTTGTTGATGTCATCCATAAAGAGGAGATGCTGGCAGCACCATTTTGAGATAACTTTGCCAAGATTTTTGAGCAATTCTACTCTGTTGGAGCCATGTCTTTGCATTTTTAAATGCTTCTGGAGCATCCAGTTGGAAAGATTTGCTTAAGTTTTTAACCTATTTCTAGAATGGTATGTTGTACTCCATTTTCCACACAGGATGTGATGCTTCCTTTTGCCATACATAGAGCACCTCTGAGTGTGCTGCTTCTCTGAGGCTGGATCACTGCCCTAGTTACTGCTTTTAATAAATGACCTTTTGCTTTTCTACTTCTTTACATTAACATAATCTGTGTTAATAAATCAGTATGCTTTGCAGTCCACATGTCTCATACAAGTTAGATTTCCAGTGCTACATGACTCGGGCTATAACTGGGTCTCTGCTTTGGTGTCACAGCTAAAAGGTTGACATCTTGAGACTGATGTTAGTCACATTAGTAATCTCAGCAGGAATTTTACATGGGATTTTTGGGGAATGTTAGGGAAATAATAATCTGAAAGGGGTTTATATGTGCTCTTAATTTGGCTTTTCCTGAGACTTGTGCTAAATGCCAGTGTTACAGCCATTTATGGCTTTACAGTGATGAATTGTATTTCTGAGGACGCTGTAGATCCATGTGGTTTGGTTGGTATTCTTTTATCTGAAAGTATTATGTAAATCATAGTTTCATTTTGAAATGTTTCCCTATAGGGGTTACAACAATTGTTACAACAATTATAGTTGTAATTGAAGCCTCATTGTTAACTCAGCAAACTTTACTTTGCATATTAGAAAATTGTGAGCCTCCCACAGAAGTCCCATTAGTATCAACTCCACAATATCAACTGTGAAGATGGGTCAGTATAATAATCCATAAGTTGCTCTTGTAGACTAAGGCTGACTTTTTTGTGGTATTTAAATAGCAAAGATTAAGTGAGGAGAAAACTCCCACGTGTTAATGCATCACATGAAATTTTTATAACAGGATGCTACTTCTGTGCTGTAACTTTAACATATTGGTATAGTGATATTTGGAGCTATTTCTTCTTGCTTATCTCCTTGCTATCATTTAAGCCTAGATATAATTGCTAGCTGATTTTGAAGTGGTGCAAAGTTATGTCAGTGTTTAGGTGGTGCATTTAGTGGTATTAGCAGTACAGTGTTTACCTCTGATACCTGCTGTTAAATCTTTCCAACTTCTGACAGTCCGTGTGGAGTGAGGGGTGTATCCCTATATATTTAACAGCTCAATGGAACTCCTCCTATGGCTTATTTAAATAGCTTTCTAAAGCTATTTTGAGTTTTCTTTACCTTCACAGCATCCTATGGCAGTAAATTCCATATCTAAATTATGCATTTTATAATTTCCTTTTGTTTGTTCAGGTGCTGCAGCTGGTGGCAGTGGGTGCCTTTGTTTTTATGTCAGTGATGTTCTCTATGCTATATGTGAGTTTATATGGCATTAGGGTGCTGCACTACATCCCATCTCTTTCCAAGATGAACACACTTAGTTTACTTTTTCCTCGTGTGAATAATTGCATTAATTCAGTTGGTTTAAACAGTTTGCATCTCTGTATCCTTTCTTCTTTTGTAGTATCACAGTGGACCACAGCTGCATTTAGGCTACATACAAATACTATGGAAATAGTAAAAAAGCCTGTTTGCTGCCTCTGTCTTTTCTAATTTTCCAGTATTGTTTTTCTTGGACTTCTAGACTTGGTTGGTTAATGACCTGAGGTTGTTACCCCACTGTCATCTTGTATCTGTCAGTGTAAATAGCTAATTGAGAACTCATTTCTGCACAGGTATAATGATGGAATTTGGGTTTTTTTCTTTTTTCCTTTTTTTTTTTTTTTTTTTTTTGCCTTGAGGTAGGTTTTGCCTTTGTTGGCATTGGATTTCACCCCCCACTTTAATGTTTGGCCATTGACAACATTGTATGGTGGCTGTTCTGTGAGTTCAAGTTTTGACTAATTCAAATGATTTCATATCCTCATCAAAACTATATCTGCATGCCTTTTGTGAAATTGCAGGTACATTGTGTTGAGTAATGTGGCTCCCAAGTTGGATCTCTATAGGTCACTTTGGATATTCCACAGTGAAATCTCGTTGTTTCTATACAGCTGTTGTTTTGTTTCTTCTATTGTACTTCTGAATCTTCAAGAGGAGTCTCCTGGCTCAAATTACATTTGTTTAAAACAAAACTAACCCTTGTTGTTTTGTCTTTTCAAAGGATCTTCAGATATGATGTGATGATATGATACCCTATATTTGGCTTATTGCTTTAAGATACATAGAAGCATTTGGGAAATGCTCCTTTCTTCTACCAAGGCAATGTTAATTCTTTTCTATTTCCCTATTTTTGCAAACCTCACAAATTCTGGATTTGTTTTTTTTCATTATTACATTTTTTATCAACTTACCAGGCTTAGACATTTGTTTTATTGGTCCGTAGATCTCTGGATCTCTTTTCTACTTTCCTTCCTTGATCTTTAAAGGCTTGGCTCATGTTGGCTGCCTTCCATTCCTCTGCTGCTGAGGCTATGCCAAGTATTACGTTGCTCACTGTAGTTAAAATTTCAATTTAGTGTCTGAGTTCTTTTACTGACATGTGTCATGGAGTACTGGCAAATCACAAAGATGCTGTGCTTGGTCACTCACTGTTCTGTAAATTGTAGCATCAAGATGAATTATATTTGCAGCAGTGCCTAGTAGAAATGCTATATTAAAAGGAAATGGAATAGTCTGCCATTTCAAGACTTAACAGAACTTGTTACAGGAAAATGCAGGAATTGAGTGTGTGTGAGGTGCAGATAAATTGACTCTTCTGTCAACAGAAAAAATGGGTATGTGAGGTCAACAGGATCTTGGAAACAGGCAGCATGGAGAAAGTAGAAAGGTTGTTTTCTATTTCTCTCTCTCTATTTTGCACAGGAGTTAAGGGTTACTCAGAAAAAAACAAGCAATTGGCAAGGTCATAACAAATGAAAGGAAGTGATTCTTTACCCTGTAATTAACCTGTGCAAATGATTTCTGTGATTTTTGTAGAAGTTGAAATTGCATCATTTACAAAGTGACTAAAGAAATCTAAAAAAAAATCTGTTTAAGACCTTTAGATGCAGATAGTCCCTGAGACAAACTGTTGGAGAAAACCTTGGTGAAATATTGCTATATTATATTTGCCTTTCTCTATTCTTCCCTGTTAGCAAATCTGAGATGCAGGTTTTGGGCCTGAGTAGGCTGTCACTGATTTTTCTGAAGTGCTTGTCCTGGTTCACAGATGGCATCCTTGGCTGCTGCTTGGAGTAGTGTATGGCTCTCTGCTAGAAATTCTTGCTGTCGAGGAGCAGCAGTTATATTAGCAAAAGAGCTCACACCAAAGCAATCTTTGCCAGTCACTGAACTGTTGTAAAAGGACAAGGTAGCATGCCTGAGTCTTCCACCAGGTTCCAAGCCCTTGTGCCTGTGGGCAGACACATTGCTGCCCATACAGGGCATCAGCTGCCACAGCCTGGACTCCTCAGTGCCGGATCCCTGCATGCAGGTGGGCAGGTGGGATGGGGATGTCTCTGTATGGTTACCATTGATCCGATGGTGGCTGAGGCTTGCTGTGTTCAGCAGATGGCTGTAGGGAACCAAGGATGTCCTTTTTGGATCAGGGCCCATTTAGTGCTGGTGAGGCAGTGTGTGTTGCCAGTGAGAGGCTGGACTGGGGACTCTGTTCTGTGAAGGTGGGAGTGGGAGCAGTTGTGTTTTGGAAAGGGCATTAAAAGTAAAGGCATTAGCAGTGAGGGAGGTGACGAGGCTGGAAGAACCCTGGACTGTGGAGATGAGATTGTTAAGAAGGAATTAAGATAAACTGTTTGGCCTGACTGCTCACAGGATCACTCTAGCTGCCCTTGTCAGCTTGGCTACCCAAGCCCATCATATAGTGTATCACCTGATTAATCGGAACTATCAAATTCTTGCAATAGCTAGTTTCTTGAAGGAAGTTATCTTTATTTATTTCCAATTGAATTCCTGGACATTACTATGAATAAGAAGAATTGATGTGGATTGAATTTTTGTGGTTGCTTGTAACCTGCTAGAGGGCATCTTTTATTAGTTTGGAATGTGGAAATTTTTATAGATATTCCCATAAACGTTAAGTTTTAATTTCTTACTGAACTACTGAATGATGCTAGATGATTGGCTGTGGCTGGACTGTAGCTAAATGTTTGGAGGTTGTGGTTTTTTTTTGTTTGGTTTTTTTTGTTTTTTTTTTTTTTTTTTTTTTTTTGTTTGTTTTTTTTTGTTTTTTTTTTTGTTTGTTTTTTTGTTTGTTTGTTTGTGTGTCCCCCTGGCAGATACGATATTTCTCTCCCATGCATTGGCTCAGGTGCTAGTCTTGTCTGATACTGGACTCGTTTAGCTCAAGAAATTTGCAGCAAGCTTTCCACTTGCTGGATTAGTTTTCTGTGAGTTCACTTGAATGGCCCCCTGAGTGAAAAGAGTATAAGGAGGTGTGAGAGAGAGTCTGGGAGATTTTACTCCTGAAATCTCGCTTTGATCTGTGGGCTTGCAAATCCTGAGCAGGAATGGTTTTACCTAGACAAGTGCTACATGTCTCTGCTGAGATGTCTGCCTTGTCACCTTCAGAGATGACTTGTCTTCTGGCTTGGCAGCTGCTGGGTACCCTCAGCTTACAGGCTGTTGCATTAAATTGGCTTCAGTTTTTTTGTCTTCCTTGGCCAAGGACACTGGGTCCCAGGGCTGCCCAGGCAGCTCCCCCTGCCCTGCCAGGGCAGGAAGGGTTGGTCCCCCCAGCAGGCGTGGTGGGGCTTGTCCCTGCTTCCTGGCAAAGTCCTGTGCCTGCTCTTTCTAAGTGAGTGTTAATAAATGGTGGAGGATGCTGGATCATGTTGTCACAGGTACCTGTGAGAGAGGGGAGATCCAGCCCAAGCCCCTTCTGAGAGTATTTATACTGGCTGGAGCAATAATAGTAAACTACGGATTGAAAAGGGTATGCCTGGGGAGGAGCTGTAGCTCAGGGATTTGTGTACAGCTTTGTGTTCTTCAATCAATTTTTTAAAAGGGAAGTATGGAAATGAATTTGCTCTAGTTGAAGCCTGAAGTGTTGGTTTTGGGGCTTGTTCATTTCTGCTAACTACTTGAGAATTACTGTTTTTCTGTTTTGAGATTCTAAATTAAATGAAAGTTTCAACAAGCTATATGAAAATAGAGTAAGCCTTTATTCTTAATTATTGGCACTTTCTACAGTGTATTAAGGAAGCAATTGAGATTTCTGATTAAATCCCTTCTTACCAGAAGAGTGTAACATTTCTCTTTTCCTTTTTTTCTGTAGGTCTTGAATTTCTTTGTTATCTTTATGCCCCTCTCCCACTTTTTTCCCCATGTGTTTAATCACACTTAGTCAAATTCTGACTGTTTTCAGAATATCAATTCCCCCTCAGTCTTTCTTCTTTGACTACTAGTACATATTTAATGCTACAAGGATTTTCCTGGTTTTTTTGTTAATATGTTTATTTAAAAAGTATGTGTGCACACAGCAAAATGAGACTCTCAAGCTGATAAGCAGTGGGGGAAATGAGTGTGCTTGAGGTCAGTGGGTCTGTGCTTCTGGCTCATGCTCTGTCCATAGTTCATTCTCCATTGATGCTGAATCTGTGCATCATCTGATCACTTGGCTGCACACATTTGTTCCAGATGAAATGTGAGCATGTGATGGCATTTAAGTTGTGGTTGGAGCACGTGGTAGTGTAGTAAAACAGCCAGCAGGCTATTTTAGGAGGGAGATGATAACCTCATGTAGTACAAAGTCTTTTGCAATAAGATGCCTCCTTTTACCCACCTCCAGCTCTTGCTCCCTAACATGCTCTGGGTGTGCCTGTGTCTCTGAACACTGCTGTTCTGAAATAAGTCTGTCTCAGCAATCGTCCTGTGTGCCTGTGGTACTTGGACTTCATGAAAATCTCCATTTGTTTTGCAAATGGAGATTTGGATTGCAGGTAACAATCCCTATTCTGAAAGCAGGATTTCCTAGTTTTTAATTTTTTTCCTCTCAAATTTTTTCATTATATAAATTAAGCTTTTTGCCTCATTATATAGGCTTCTCTTTATTTGTCCATACAGCATGGCTTTTGAAACTAAGCTGATACTTCAGAAATTAGTTGAGAAATGTTGGCAAACCATGCATCTAGACAGAAGGCATCTGAAATCAGTTGTGGCATCTTTCCTGTGTTTTTAGGTAAGAGTATGGAGATGTTCACAGTTTAGCTAATGTGTACTTGTTTTTTTTATTTTAGAAAATAAATCTACAATTCAAGTATGCCAGAAGCAGACTCTCCCTTTGTAATGTTTGAAACCCAGTTGAAAGTTTCCTGAATATATCAGCTTCCTCTTTCTTAAAAACTGGTTTAATCTGAGCCTTAATATATTCATGTCACTACTTAGTTCAGCCATTGGGGAAGAGATGATTTCATTCTGAGTGCTTATGTTCAGTAACTACTTCCAGACCCTGGCCAGGCCCTTTGGGCATCCTGTTTTGGTAGCCTTAACCACTGTCATTGTTGCTCTCATGTTATTTTGATTTCTACTGTGACTGACTGATCTATTTCAGGTCAGTTTTCCTTTTCAGTACTTCCTGTACTTTCAGTTAGTCTGAAGTGTTGGTCAGGAGTTTGTGCCTTTTTTTAGATTGTTCTTTCATTACGGCTTTTTCATAACTTGTTTCTTTTTAACTTATTACTGAGGGAAAAAAGAAAAGTCAGGAAGAAATTGCAAATGTATGAGAATGATGATGCCATAATGTATGTTTCCCCTCTAAAATGGGAACAGTTTATAGATTCTGTTGCAGTAGCCTTACTTGAAAGTTTGACTTTCATCTGTGGATTATGGAGGAGAAGGTGGGATGCCTACCTGTGAGCTAGTACTAGTACTACAGGGCTCTAAACTGAAACTCGGGAAGGCTTGTGTTCTCCATGCTGTTCCATCATGTCAGTCTTGAATGGGGCTGGTGAAAGGATAGGTGCCTAACAAAGTCTGAAGTAGTAGAAGCTGTGGAATGAAGGGAGTAGCTTCCCAAAATCGTAATCTAATACTATGATTTAGAAAGCAGTGTGGCCACTCAAGGGACCAGCTCCTCCCGTTACTTGCAGTTGTTCATGTCTAAGAGGCATTGTAGGCTGGGGAAGGTGCCCAGTTGGTAGTGTTACAGACATCACATGGATTTGAAAGACCAAAATCTGCAAGATCTGTTTTTTTGTAATTGCGAGTTATTGACAAACTTTACTCAAACGGATTACCAGCATCTGTCTC
The DNA here is from genome assembly GCF_052056855.1 of Sturnus vulgaris. Classification (NCBI taxonomy): domain Eukaryota; kingdom Metazoa; phylum Chordata; class Aves; order Passeriformes; family Sturnidae; genus Sturnus; species Sturnus vulgaris. The sequence goes on along the minus strand of NC_142244.1, from coordinate 94,715,825 downwards.
ATAGGCAGCCCTAAAAAGTGGCTTCAGACTTTCTCCTGTGACATTGATCTTTAATGAGCTGTTCATACTAGAAGGCACTGGTTTTATGAAATAGATGTGTCTACTCAGAATCAGCGTTACAGTCCTGGAGAAGGTGTCAGCCTTGTTCTTGTGATGGATATGGCAGGGGGGAGAGCAGTGAGACCCAGAAGCTATTTTCCTTCTCTACAGTCTGTTTCATTTGGGAAAGTCCTTTACTTTGCTCATGTGGTTGTCCCCAAGAAAATGACTATTTAACCATGTTCTTGTTTATAAGATGTACTGGTAGTGTCTGCCTTGTGCAGTTACTAGTTAAAATTAAGTTTTACCATTTTTATCATTGACTGCTTACTCTGCTTGATAGCAGAGCTATCTGTGTCTATTTCCAAATGTATACTTGTTTTCTTCTTTTTCTAAATGCTATATGTCCTCTTACTTGGACACAGTATTGCCTTTGCATCTTGGTGTGGATTTCTGCAGCTGTGTTTCCTGATTTGTTTTAGGACAGTAGCTTATAGAGTTGTCTGTGTATACCAGGAAGAGAGGTGGGTTTTTCTGGGCTGAGTCTTTCTCAGGGTATGCTTCTGGCCAATTTTCCTGTTGAGGTGCCTCTCTTCATTGGCACTAGAAGGTGCTTATGCAATTGCTGTGTTTTAGCCAAGCATGTAGGTGTAACCTGTTCCACTGGCAAGAGCTGAGACATCTCAACTTCAGAGTCAAATTTTCTTTGCTAACAACGCTTATTTTTGCCTGTAGTCCCAGGAGTGTGAGCTTCCTTAAGCCATGGTACTCAATTGTGGATTGATACTGTGTGCTACTGAATGTCTTTCTCTATGTCAGCTGAGGTTATCACTTTGTGATATCATCTATAAACCAAAACGTACAAAGCAATTTGGAAGTGTTTTAGCATGAAGGTGTGATAAATGTAGTTTTTCTTTTGCTGCGCAGGTAGAAATTTGAAACAGGCTTGCTCTTATGTTTTCTTACTTACACAAGTGTAGGCAGTGCTAATCTTTCTATTTCTGCTTTTTAAATTATATCTTGCTTTCCTACTACTAGGTGTTTATGCTCAAAAATACTAAATTTTATTATTTAATACAAAAGAATTCATTTGAGTATACTAACTTGCAGTGTTACATTCTAAAAACAGATTTGGAAAGCTTAAGAAATTGTACTGTTCATCTCCAAAAGGAAACATAGTATTTCTTTGTGTTTCTTTTTTTAAATTATATTTTTGTTTCTGTTGATGAAAAATATGTTGTGTATGTTTAGTCTCAGCCATGTTTAGGAGTTTACTTTGAAGCACTGTCTTAGGTAAAATGTTGTTTAGTATTTGAAATTAATGCTCTGCGGAATCCGTAGCACTTTGTGTCTGGTTTGGGCAAAAATTCTTGGAGCTGGAAAGCTTTAGGACTCTAAACCAGATTTTTTTAACCTTTGTCCTCTTTGGATTTGTGTTTTAAATGTGTCTCTGGATGCAAGCACACACAGATGTGCACACAGACACTACAAACTTCCATATACATTTTTACAGCTGGTTTTGCTTTTTTTTGTTGATAACATATTATGTCTTAAAAGTATTTCTAGTTGCAGGAATTGAAGTTTTCTAGGTGATGTGGTGCTTTTAGTACAGTTAGGTTTTTACTTTTGAGGAGTAGGTTTATATGAGCAGCAAAATTTATTCCAGACCACCTCTTAAGTTTTATTTATTCTTTACGACTGATGTTTCTCCTGTGAAATGTTACCAAATGGCACAGAAATCATGTACTGCAGGTCTGTTCTTCCAGTTATTTTCAGACCTTTCCTTTTATCTCACTCATAATTTTGGAAACAGAACTGATTTTTTCTTTTAGCTCTCCTTTGTGCTGTACAGTGCTACATTTGGGCAACAGTATGCTTCTTAGAGATTTCCAGAACATTTGTAATCATCTCTTCTCCCCTCACCCCTTCCTTTCCTCTCAGTTGTCATAGTTCCCTGCTTTTCTTATCTCTCCTTTTGCTGCTGCAGCTTTCAGATGATAATGCACAGCTCGAGCAGCAGCTGCTGCATAATAGCTGCAGCACCACTTAGAGCTGACCTAATGTGAGAGTAAATGAACAAATCTGTGATTTGCATGTGGGCTTACCTACAGGATCTCTTTTTTCAGCTTGGGTGTATTAGGAGTCATCATTGGAGAAGGTGAACCGTGGATGGCCTCCGTGGCTTCCTCTTGCCAGCTTGCTCCAAGGATTGTGCCACACTGGGGGTGGTGGCACAACAAAGCAAGGTGTTGGGATTCCTAGTGTTTTTTTACAATCACCTGTTTCTAAAAACGAGTTACTTTTTTTTTTTCTCCTACCACTTCTTTATTCATGCTCTCATGGCCAAAAACACTGTGGCGTGTGCAGTAGGAGCAGGTGGAGTGACACGTTGTCGTGTCATGCTGTGCTTTGTCAGCCACTCTGCTCATTTCCTTCCATTTCCTCCGGGTGAGCGAGCCAATGTTCTCGTAATCTTCTGTGCAAGGAGCCCGAGGCTGCAAAACCGAGCTGGAAAGTGTCCTGGTGGTTGAGTGCACACAGCCCAGGGGCTGCAGCTTTCTTGGGGGCTGGCTGGTGAGGTTAGCAGCAGCAGCAGCTCTATCTGTGCTGCACACATGCCTGGGCTGCTCCTAAGTCAGCTCCGCAGCTGCTGCAGTTGGTGATGCAGTACTGTAAAGAGAGCTGTCACCTATTTTTGTCAGATGATTTAAGTGGTAATACTCACGGGAAATACTGCACCTATGTACGTTCAAGGCAGTAGCTTAGCAAGGAAAAACGTTTCTATTTTACTCCATTTAACTCTTAACCAGTATGTGAACTTTTCTCGCAATGACTGTTAGATACTTACTTACTGATGCTCTGCTGGTTTAAGGATACACGCAAGTTAAGGTTTGTAGAAGAACTATTTGAAGAGTGTGTCAGAGGAAAGCTTTACTGAACTACCCTCAATTTTTTTTTTCTGTTTCCAGCTGTAGACCTTGCTTTATCCGGTGAAATACCTTTATTTAAAAATACTTCCTCCATAACTGGATTTTGACTTTTAAGGTCTAGAAGGGGGAAATAGTATAAAGGTTATGTGAAGCCTAAAACTGACTGATTTGAAGAAAAGAATCTTGCTGCAGGCTTACTGCATGCTGTAATCTGCTTTCACCATGTATATTTTCAGCTTTATTTCCTCATTTCCTTTTTCTTTCATCAAGTTGTCTGGTAATGTTTTTTCCTTTTAATAGGTACTGGGACATTGTTATGTTAGTTTTATTTCCTTATTGCTATTAGATGAGAAACACTGAACAGAAATCTCCATCCACTGAGGGTTAGTGGTTTAGATGGCTTAAAATTGTCCTATTAATACATTCAGGTAATTTTGAATGTTATGGGGTTTAAGCAGATCTATGCAGAGTTTAGTCTTGTTTAAAATCGGAGGGTGGATGTGGTAGTTGATCAACTAGTATGTGGATGAAATGAATCTCTAAGGCATTTTGTTTGGTGTTGAAGAAATGTCAGTGATGGAAGAATGAAAATGGCTCTCATTAAGTGAGTTTAAAAACTGGCTTATTAATACACTTCATTGTAATTCCAAATGCAGAATGACCATCCAGTGTATATCTTGGTGTAGGGGTTTTGCTGCCATTGCTACTTGACCACATTGTGTAACGTTTCACTAATGACCTGGAAGGGTCATAAAATTGTTACAAATAAAGTGTGTGGCCAGTTGAAATCTGGGGGCAGAAAATTTATATATAGTTGTGGAAAGCCAGGCTTGTTGTTGTTGTGTTTGGAATTAGTGTGGTGTGTGGAAAAGGGATGTGTGGGTGAGGGGCAGGCCTTGGCAGTCGGTGACCAAAAGTGCCAGAGTGCTCTTGAGTGTTATGCATAGTGTTGTTTATAGGTCACTGTTAGCCTGATCTGGTCTGCCTTTAGAGCACAGCATCCATCTGGGATATTGTTGTGATTCAACCCCATCCAGCAGTGCAGCCACTCTCTTCCCTGGTGGGGTGGGGAGAGATTTGGAAGGGTAAAAGTGAGAGAACTCCCCAGTTGAGATAAAGGCAGTGTAATGGGTACAGCTGGAGCTGTGCCTGCCAGCAAAGCAGAGCAAGGAACGGATCCATGACTGCCATGAGCAGACAGATGATGTTCAGCTATCTCCAGGAAAGCCAGGCTACATCACTGCTGGTGGTGACTTGGGAAGACAAACACCATCACTCTGAGCATCAGCCCATTCTCCTCCTCTCATCTTAATGCTCATGTAAGGTGTATGTGCATGTGGGCAATTCTGTGGTATTTAAAAACAAAGGCATGTTAGTTAAATAGTTTGTTCAAAAGATTTGGCTTAGCTGGGTCCTCATCTGATCTGATCTATTACGGTTTTATTCTTTTATTTCTACTAATGTTTGATCTAACTCTTGGTGGAAGGTGAGGATTTAATGAACAAGAGGGTGTATTTCATCACAGGTAGAGTCTACAGAGTTATAAATTTCATTTGCCTGGAAGTCAAGGGTATATTGGAAATATTTTTTTTTCCATAAAGCCTTGTTTAATGTCTATATATACCTGTTGCATACTGTTCAAAAGACAAATCTTACTATTTGCAAAGTAATACCTAAGTGTTTGTGGTTTTAGGTTGAAAGAACTGTGAGGATGTGCAAGTTTGAGTTGATATTGTTCTTCTGCTGTGATTAGAAAATGGGGTTATGCCAGTATTATAGATGGTAATTTAGCATGGAGACCTTATTAATTGGTAATATGTTATGAAAACAGTTTTTCTTGATATTTGGATCTCAAAATTCAACTCTTTTTGCAATTGAAGAATTGGGAGTACTGTATGGTGGAAGAGTTTGTCATCTAGTGACACTGAATGAGAACTTACTGTTTTTAACATCAAGATAAATGTTGAGGGTCAGTTATACAGCTGATTTGTCCATAATTGCCAGAATGAAGATTAAAGGCCACATGCAAGTTGGACTTCTCTTGAGAACCTGGAGTAGACTGTTTTCTCTGGATACTTGATGCTCTTACTGTGTCAGAATTTTCACATATATTGTGAAATGTGCAAACCTCCACTAAGATGGAAGAAGGGTATAAGTGGTTGGCAGGGTATTTTTTTGTTTGTTTGTTTTTTTCTCCTGTTTTGGTGGGGTCGTTTGGTTTTCTTTGGCTTTTTTTGGTGGGTTGTGTATTTCTTTGGTATTTGGTTTGTTTTTTTTAGTTTGGGGTTTTGTTGTTTTGGTTTTTTTTGAGATAAAGGTTTTATAATCAAGAATTATCTTCAAAACTTTAGAACACTTATGTTATTTTCCTCAGCTTTTACATCTCTAGGTTAGTTATTTCTTAAACTTTTGCTTTGTTAGGAGAAGATGCCTCTGGAGGGTATCCTGTCCCCCTCCCCCTTTATTGTAGGCTGCTGCTGAACATATTGGCCATGAGCTGCTGAGGCTGGCTTCCTGTCAGAATTGCTTCATGTAAAATCACAAGGAAGCAAATGTTTCTTGCATCCTCCCATTGTGTTGTTTCCTGTGGAGCAGACTGATGCATGTCCTGGATACAGGTTTTTTTATGGCACTATACGTGTTGGGATGATCCAATCAAATTGTTCTTGGTATCCCCTATAGTCTGAGTGTAGCAGGAAATGAGCTTCCTCTCAATCTTTTGTTCTCAAGTCAGCCTGACTTTGGAGAGCTCTTGGCTCTATCAGAATCCAGAATGAAGGTGAGCTTAAAATGGATTTAGGGTTGGGTTGTTTTTAAGTTTTTGTAAGTTTAAGCTATAATTTTTAACCTTTTTTAAAAATGTTCCCTTTCTTAGTCATTCTTTCTCCCCTGTTGTCCATTTCTGATCCTGTTCTGGTTTCTGCATGAGCACCTGTCTTGTGTATTTATTTTTTTTAGGATCAGGGCTAGTCTTTTGTGATTCTGTTCATATTTCAAGTTTACTTGTTTAAAAACTACCACAATAAGTGTGTAGTAACAATGGAAATTTCACACTCTTAATACTTTCTTATTCCATAGCAGCTTAATTTTTTTCCACAATTTGAACAGTGGTTAAACTGATCTCCAGCCTGGTTTTGACTTTATAAATTATGCTGTTAATAAAATCTATCATGTCTTTTTGTTAAATCAGATTATTTTTTATTTCCTTAATGCTTTTTTGTGTACAGTCTTTTAATATTCCTTGTGTTTGAGGAAAAGTCTTAGAAAATTCACATCTAGGCAATTCCCTGGTGCCTCTCCTTACAGCTTCAAATAACTAAGAGAAGTATTTTTAAATTATCTGTAGTCCAGTGAAACTTGTTGAAATAGTTATTTGACTTAATTTATGTGAGCAATAACTGCTTGGAGTATATTGGTGTGTGGTTCTGCCTGCTTGATGCTGTATGTGTTGTGTGGCATTGCTTTTCTGAGCTGTGTAAATGCTACTCAAGCTTGAGAGAGGTTGGCACCTGTACAGCCTAGCCAGAACTGCTGCTTTCTGGGACCAGAGATGATCCTCAGTCTGATGGGGGGAGAAATGAGCATGTTAATGTATGCAGTGGATGCATTGGGAGGCTTTGTTGTTTTTGGGTTTTTTTGTTGTTTTTTTTTATTAACTGACTAACACGGTCATTAAATGTTTCCTGAATCTGTTCTACCTTTCCTGCGATATTGCATCACCAGTCAGAACTGGTCTGGCAGCCCCTTCTGTGGTTTACTTTCATAGCTTTTGTTAACATTTTCACTTCTCTTGGGTTAAACTAGCCTTTCTTTGTTCCTTTCTTGCTTCTCCCCTGGGATTATGAGTTTTTCCTCTCCTGTCTGTGAAGGCTGTTTTCTGGGGTAAGGATTTTCTGATAGTGTCTGTGGGATGGGTCTGTTATCAGGAAAGTGAACAGGTTTTTGTTGACTTTTTAGATAAAAACTGCTACATTGCAGAAAATGAAATCTCTTTCAGTTTCTTAAATCAGTTGGAAGAACTGTAACAGCTGTCTTTTATTGTCAGCTTTCTAGTCTTGCACAAAGGAATACTGGGAGTCCTTTTAACCTATGCAGAATCTGTTGCAAGAGCTATTTTCATGAGACTTTGGATGAGTGTTTCCATGACCTAAGGCAAATATGGGTTTGTGGAGTTTTTCCCTTTTCTTGAAAAATGTCCTCTTTTCCCCCAAAAAATCCAGATGTTTAATGTCGTCACCCAGTGCTTGAAAGTTGCTGGAGTATTTTCTGCAAGATTGTTCAAGTTTGGATTGCTTTACCACAGTTAAAAAATAAAAATAAAATAAACCTCTCTTTTCATCTGTCCCCTTCCCAAAACTCATCCTTGATCTAACCTATCCAGCAATTTAATTCTTTTTAAAATTCATTAATGTTCAGGAATGCTGCTTTCCTCTGTGTATTGTAAAGAGATAGCATGCAGGTTTTAGTATACTTCAAAAAGTATTTGTAGTTCTTTTCAAAGTACATTTTGAAAAATCAGGTAATGCCTGTGCACTGCTATAGAAAAAGAAGAGTATGCAAAGAGTAAAGGTACCCAGTAACTTTTTTTTTGGCCAAAATGTCTCAGGAAAACTACTTCTGATATTTGTTTTATTCAACTTTCTTGTAACTTGAATGATACTTGATATTTTTACGTTCTCTGTTCTTCAGTTTTTTTCAAAAATAAATAGCAGTTGTTGCTATATTATCTTTCCATTTAAAAGTGTCGTAGTTTGTTGTTTTACTTGTTTTAAGGAGGAAATCCCCCCTCTAGTTTTACTGGTTCATAACAGCCAGTAAGAGACTGATACCTTGATTGTGCAATAGCTTCTGCAGTCGTGGTTTGTATGTGCAAGCTTGAAGGCTTGTTTCTGTGACTTAACTACATGTTTTTTGCTTTTTTTCAGACTTTTGATGCAAATGACCTGTATCAGGGACAGAATTTCAGCAAAGTTCTTAGCTCTCTTGTGGCTTTAAATAAGGTTACTGCAGGTAAGTAGACTGCTCTGTCTTGTGCTGGCTTACTGCTACTTTCACCATGCATCAGTGTATATTTATACCTGTACTGAACATATGCAGCATTTTAAAAGAGATTTTGTTGAAGTTCATATTTTTAAAACTTTGCAGTGGTTCTGGGTTCTCTAGTCAAGTCTTCTGCAGAAGGAAGCTTTGTGGTAGAGCTTAAGGCTAAGCCTTTAAGCAGGCAAGCAATTTAGAAAAAGGGTCTGTTTTTTAGATGGTTTTCGTTTGTTTTTTTTTCCTTCAAGTTTGAAATACTAGAGTTGACTTTTGCTCTCTTCTGTCATTCTCCTATTTGAACTGCTTGGCAATATTTTTGTCTTCCCTGGCATATGTTTCCCAGTGGTATCCTTTCTTGCCAATAACAAAAGGCTATCCAACATCTTTGATCCCTTAAGCCACATACTTCATTCATTTAGCAGCTAGAAGTCATGAACCACTCACCTCAAGTTCTTTGGTGGGAGGAAGAGAGCTGTAGAAATAACAGACAGGTGAGAGGTGTCCATCCATCATTGTAGGGTGAGGCTGTCCTAAGTTATTCCAACTGGACCCTGGGATAGTCAAGAATTAACATTGGCCCTTTTGGTTTCTTCCTGTTCCACCTTCAGCAGCAAGTTTCAGTACTGGTCATCAAGTCAGAGTCTGAGAGAGAGTTCTAAAATTGAACCATATGTGTCAGTTTTTGTGAGAGCAAGAAGAGGATGCATAAGTGTTGCTTCATTTAATACTAATAAGTATCTTGTCGCCTTTATAATACTTACCTGGTCTTTTTCAAGAGACATTTGGTGCTTTTGGTGGCTTATTTTTTTTTCCTTGCATTAGAAAGCATCCTTTAAAATTAAGTTTTGCAGCCAAGTCTTAGTTTTAATGAATGGGCATGGAGTAATACCATTGACTTCTTTGAAGCTGTTTAGACCCGTTGGAGGTGCTGCTGCTCATCTCAAGTGTAAACACAAATGCAAACCAGTGCAGTGCATCTTTTAAACTGCTGTACACTCGCCATTGCTGCCTTTGCTGTCATTCAAGTGGGGAAAGTGTGGCTGTTTTGTCCAGATATCCATAGATTAATGCCTATGTCCAAAAGCCACAACTGCAGCTGGTTGGAAGGGACCTGGGCTGATCCCTTTCACGGTGGGGGCATGTTGTTGTGGTATGGAAACCAAAAATCAAAACTACATGCAAACTATGGTGTTGTCTCATTCCTGTACAAGAAGCGTAAACCTTGTAACTTTCATTAACTGGGTAATTGTGTAGCAGGTGTTTTAGACTCTGTCTCTCTGCTCTAGTATTGGAAGATGGCTTTCAGATTCCCATGTGGGTCTGCAAGAATTTCAGGCATACACAGGTTCTTCTGAGATAGGCCTTCCTACAATATGAGGAATGTGAGTAATAGGCATGGTTACTGATGAAAGTCTTCTGTGGGTTTTCACTCCACCAAAATAATAATCTCTGGAGCGGTGGGACCAAGGAAGGAGGCTGCAGCCAGTGCTGAACCTGGCTCTTGGGAGCTGCTTTGGGTGCAGCCCCTGGCTGGCTGTAGCTCCCTAAGCCACAGGACACAGACACACCCCTCTTGTTGGCTGGCAACATCCCATCCCAGGGAGGTGCCAGCCCAGTGTCCACGGCTGGGGCTGCCCTGGTGCCCCCAGCTGCCCCACTTCTGGCTCAGATGGTGGGATGAGCTCTGTCCTGCTGCTCTCTTGATGCCTTCCAGCCCTCAAGGGACCCCCTGATGGCACACAACCCTTCAGGTGAACATATCACATGAGTGTGCCTCTCAGAGGAGAGACAAATGGAAGAGGAGAAATGTTTTTGGAGGGTGTTGTTTACTTGAGAAGCAGCATTTTCCTTTCTCAAAGAAGAAAAAATAGCTTAGTTGGCAAAAAGAAAATAGGATGAGGCAAAGGAATGTAGGAAAAAAGGCAGTGGAAGGAATGTTTTAATTGAGGAGATGGGGGGCTGTGGGAAGAGCTAAGAAACAGATGTGGCTGGCTTCACTTCAAGCAAGTTTTATGCTTTCAAAATTCTTGGCTACTAGCTAAAATGATGCTGGTTAATTACCTTTAAATAGACTGGTAGTGAGTAGGAATAGAGAAATACAACCCTTACCCTCCTCTATAAACAGGCCAAGTTGTCTTCTTGTCTGTGTAAGGAAGAAATTGTCAATGTCTCAGGATTTCAGATTATTTATTGCTATAATTTTTAAAAGCTTGAATTACTGAGTAACTGCAAATACATCAAATCTGCTTTAAGCATGTGAATTTTACAGAGGTATTTAAATTCTAATCTTTACTTTTTTTTTCCACCCTCCTACAGACATAGGGCTGGGCAGTGACTCTGTATGTGCACGTCCCTCATCTCATCGGATAAAATCCTTTGATTCTTTGGGATCCCAGTCTTCACACAGTAGAACTTCAAAACTCTTTCAGGGACAGTATCGGAGTTTGGTAAGTTCTGGAAGAATGAAACATGCTGTGGTGTGATATTTTCCCCCCCTTTCTTTTCCCTTTTTGTTTTTAATGAGTTTTGTAAGTAAATTACAGTGTAGCAAAGTAACTGTTTCCTCTCTTTTTCAGTTTTGCATTTTTAGCCTGTGAGTTTGTTTTTGCAGCTTTTCATATGATGCTTCAAAATACATGCAGCTTTTTGTGAACTTCGAGCTACTTTTTCCTCCTTGAGTGCTCCGTGTTGTCTGCATACACAGTATCTTTCTGGATTTATGTTTCTCTTTTCACTGTAAGGTCTTTCTTTTCCACAGGCAAAAATCTCATTTTCTCTGAGTTTAGGGGTGATAATTGAAGACTATTCAAACCTCTGTGAAGGTGATACTTCTAATGTTGGTGGTAGTGGTAGTTGTTCTTGTTTTCTGTTATATTTCAAGGTTGATCCTTCAACTTGCCTTCTTAGTCATATGGGCCATTGTTTTATAGTACAGCTGAAATCAGGGTTGCATACCTCATAGAAATTGTGATAAAACATATTTTTAGTCACTGAAGGTTTGCAAGGAGAGTTCAGATCCCTAATGAGAGCTGCTTTATCCATGGCTTTCTTAGGTGTGGTGTAATATGTTTTCTCTGGTAGCAGAACCTATGCAAGTTTTTGCCTAGGTCACTAATTCAAGCTCCTGTTCTGCTGCTCACAGCCTACTCAGTTTTGCAGATGCAGCAGTTGGTGGGACTAGCTGTTAGCTGGATCACTGAAGCAATCAGAGTATATTCAGTATTTCTATCACTTTGGTGATCTGAGTTGCTCTGTACAAAGTTAGAGCAGAGAAGTGCGAGAAGGAGGGGAAAAAGGACGGGTGGCCAAACCCAGGAAATTCCTGGTTTGGTTTTGTTGGTGTACATGATCAGTTTGGAACTGTTCTCACCAAGTTTGTACTCATTTCCTCTGCTGGAAAGCCATACTGGCAGAGCATCATGTTTGTAGCTGATCTCACTGTGCAATGTTTCTGCTTATTTTGTGGCTTTTCACCATTTACTGTACCAAAACATCTTCTCTTGTTGAGCAGAGAGGATGAAAGCACATAATGTACAAGCAGAGGACTAAGGCAAAGACACTTGTTTGAAAATGTGCTGATCTAATTGTCAAACACTGAGACTTACATTATCTTGGGCTTTTTGCATGTTTTCAAAGTTGTGTTTGCCCTCATTTTCCTGTAGTTTCTCAGCTGCTGACTCTGATGAAAGTCATATTGAGTTTTGATACAATAACATGATTGCTGGGATTATGAATTAAACTGACATGTAAGATCCTAGTGATAACATGCAGTCTTTTAATCACCTCAACTATATAGGCAACATGTAGGTGAAATTCTTCTATCTGGATTGCTGACTAGGACTGCTTACGCAGTCATCTTACCACTAAGCTACTTTTTTATCTGCACAAGTATTGATCCTTAGCTATGATAGAGACAAACATGATTTGTAGTGCTGTTCTCTCAGTTCCAGTGCAATGTTTTTAAAGTTGTCCAAGTATTGCACTCCTTTAACCTAGTGGTTTGCCCAAACGCTCATGAAATGTATGAGTGGTGCAGATACCCAAAATTGACATCCAAGGACGAAATGCTGAATTTGAAAGTCATTAATTCAAGAGACTGATTAGTTACTTCTAAGAACATCCAGATGTTAGGACAGAGTGATCATCTGCCTTCATATCCATGGTAGGAGATGAGCATGCATACATAGTGTATATGGACAGCTGCAAGTCTGACTGCTGCAGGCTTCCAGCTTTGTTAACCTGGTGAGAAATGATTTGGGAGGACTTATTTAAGGTAAGTTGCATAACCCTTTCATAGGTTTTGTGAAAGAATACTCCTTTATTGGCAGGCCGTCGAAACTTGTACCTTCAGCTGTGGAAGCCACCAACCTGATCTGTTACAGGAAAAAATAAAAGGAAAAGGCTTTGAGCTGCAAGCTCTCAATAGATGCAAAATTAAATTAAACCCGACTCAGTTTCTCCTTCCTTGCATCACAAAGAATTTTAGGAAAAAACCTCTCTAATGTAAAGCCTTTGTTTCCTTGTAGTTGTCAAAGGCAGTTGTGGAAAATGTATGTGTTTTCTTTATTGTTTTGGAGAGCAATAATTCTCATTTTAGCTCTGTTAAACCCTTCTGATTTGAAGGGGCTGTAATAAGTAAAAATGTGTACTCTCATGGCTGATAGAAACCTATAGACTAAAAATGGCAAATACTGGAAATGCCAAATTGCTCCTTATAAAGGTGTTTGAGTAAAAATGTGTGGGGACTATTGTGTGTGGAGGAAAGGCTATTTCCATTTTATGGACATTTCTGTTTTGCTTATGGAAATGTGGTTTAAGTCTCTAATGATCATTTTATTCTTTGTTTTCACTTACTAGGACATGACAGATAACGGCAACCATCAGTTGGTGGTGAGAGCCAAATTTAATTTTCAGCAGACAAACGAAGATGAACTTTCTTTTTCAAAAGGCGATATTATTCATGTTACAAGAGTGGAAGAAGGAGGCTGGTGGGAAGGAACTTTAAATGGAAAAACAGGGTGGTTTCCAAGTAACTACGTACGAGAAATTAAATCAAATGGTGAGTTTTGAAGGAGAGAGTGTATTTGCAGAAATTCTTGCTTTGGGTAGAGATTGATGGTTGGTTCATTAAAACTTCTAATGTGTTTTGTTTAAGCTTGATTGTATTTACTGAACATCATTCACAGCAATCTTTAATGCTCAGGAGCTCACAGTTCCCCACCCCAGTTCATTGGATAGAGTAGCTTTTGAATTAGCAGCAAGTGTGCAGAGAACTCCCCATTCTGTTTGCTTGTCTGTCACATTTGGGGCGTTCTGACTTCCTTGGTCTGAATTCCTAGAATATGGGATTTTGACTCAGATGCTGACAGACTTTGAATTGGTGCTTTGCGTTTAAATAGTGAGAGATTTCCTACAAAAGATAAAAAAATCAACAAGAAAAAGCCCCCAAACCAAACAAAAATTTACTCAACAAGTCCCATTACTTAGAAATAAACAACTGCAGGAAAGAAACCCAATTCTATCAAAATCTACTTTTGAAAGATAATGTATTTGTGATTTTTCTTGTGCTTTCTTCTTCATGTGTGTTCAGCTTTTCTTCATACAGGCTTCATCCCTCTGCTGAAGTTTTATTTTGAACCTTATGCAGTCTGTGCCTTCTGTAAATGTCATCTGAATATCAGAAGTAACATTCCTTTTTAATCCGCTAGGACATTGCTGTGGGTGACATAATTTCTCTCTCTCCTTTATTTCCTTTTTTTACCCCATGTCTTTCCTTGTCTTGGCTTATTTTCAGAGATTAGGGATAAGCCTGGTAGGATAAAATTACTCAAAGTCTCTGGAAGGCTTTACCACAGTTTCCTTTGTTACAGCTCCAGTGAAAACACACATCTTTTGGTGCTGTGCTAAAGTCTTTGGCATGGCTTCCCCCCCCCATTATGAGGCAGCTATTCAGATGCCTGATTGCAGTGAGGTTGTGGGAGCAAAAGTCCATTTTTAAACTTATCTTTTCTCCTTCAGTTGCATCCTCTTATTTTTCTTCCGTGATTTAATATCTCCAGTCTGTTGCTGCAAAATGCTAGTCTTAGATCTGCAACTTCATTGTCCTTTGTAACCAGCTTCTCTAAGACATAGTAACAATGTAAGGCTTGGCTGTAATGTTCTTTAGAGATCTCTCAGATGCAGTTTTTCATGAGAAACAATACTTAAAGCCTGGTTTTGGTCTGTAGTGTTGTAACATCAGCCATGATGATCTTCTTATCTCATTGTTATTCATTTAAATCATTGCTGTGGAGATTTTGTTTGGATTTAATCAGTTTTGACCTCTTCCAACTCCTGGAACCTGGTTAGGCAATTAAGCTCCGGAATAGAAAGGCTTTAAGAGGAAACACACAAGAACCAGAAGCTGCCAGTAGCTGGAATTAAGTGGTTCTTGTTATATTAAGAAACTTCACCCAAGTGCAGTTAACTCTTCTAAGTAGGAAGAGACAAGCTGTAGTGCTAAGTGCAGTCTGATACTTGTGACTCCTTGCAACCCTGTTCTGATCACTGGGTTTTTACTTTCACTTCTTGACCTCAGAAGAATTTTCTCTCCAGTCCTTTTCCCTCCACTTTATAGGTGTATTCTCTCTGCCACAGCAGTTTATCCCTTCTGGCTTTTGCAAGACTTCTTGCATTCTTGGACTGCTGTCTCATATATTCAGTTTCCTCTATGGAAGTTTCTTCTGTTTGTGGCCATGCTTTTCTCTTCTCAGGAAGCTTAGTTCATTGACTATTACAAAGTTGAAATGACTGAGCTGTAGCTCATTTGCTTTCTCTGTTTTACTCCTCCATTTTAAAATTACTGTGTTTGGCTTTTTCCAGTACTTTATGGAACTTCACTTGTCCTCTCTGGTTTCAGATATGGATATAGCTAGTTCTCTTACTATCAAATCAGCACAACAGGTACTGTGTAATTTATCAAAATAGTAATTTTAACCTGCTTTTATGCATTTGTAGGTATATGTTTGAGTTGTCTGAAGTTGACTTTTTTATGAGGAGGTTGAGGGGGTGGTAGAAGGAAGCATGGCATACCAAGAGCTTCTTAGTGTGTTAGTAACTGTGGAGTTGCAGATTAGCTTTACCCTTTCATGATATATGCATGCTGTGGAATGCTTTGCTGCTACTACCCTCATGACATGTTAGTTGTATTTTAAATGGTGACCTGGCTACTCCTGCTTACTTTTTGCTTCTTTTTGTGTGTTTGTGGTCAGTGTATATATTTGTGATGTTTGCTCCATGTCAGTTTGCATCCACTTTTTCTGTTTTCTTTGACATGCTGCTGATTTTTAAAGGAATTATCATTCTTGTGAGTCTTTTCTGCTTATGTTGTTACTAGTGAGACTTCATTTTTAAACATATTTTTAAGTTAACTGAATGCTTCTTACTTGAAGTCCGTTGTTGTGATTTTGCTGCACTGTTATTTTATTTTGTTTCCATAAAACTTGTTGTGAATATTTCTGTTCTCAACTAATTTTTGCTTTGTGGGTATTGTTGAAGATCCTAGAGGAAGGGCTTTTCTGGAATTCTCCTCCTTTCTGTATCCAAATTCTCACTGTGTCCTACTGCTAGACTTCATTCTGCTGTCCTTGTTGAAACAAGGATGTAATGCTGTAAAGCTCTGAAGTTATTCTAATAAGTGGGTGTTCATGGGAAGTTTCATCTAGGTTATATGTAATTTCTGTTGCCTTCCTGTGTCCCTGCTCTTCTTAGTTGATCTTCATTAGAAGAGTTGGCATTTCTTGAGTTGATAATCTTACACTGTCCATATTTCTTGACTTCCCAGTAACTATATATACCTCACTTTAGGATTTTCCAAATTCAGAAGTATTTTAAGGCCCTTATGCCTTAAGCATGAGGTTGAAATATAAAAGTGCTCTTTTTTTACCTTATGTATTTTAAAAGTAGTTAGGAGAGTTTGTAGCCTTGCTAGCTCAAATTCAAAATGTGTTTTCTGTCAGTGTTACAATAGATTGATTAGAAAGAAATAGCCAGATAGGATTGTTGGAATGCACGCTCTTGATTAAAGTCTCTATGAAAATTCATCCTGAACATCTCATCTGTTTCCAAAATGCTCTGTAAAATGTTCTGGCATTGGCAGTATGACTCTATGCTTCTTTCTTCTCTGAAATGTTGCTGAAAATACTGTAAATAGTTAGAAATTCTGTATAGGATGATGCATTCTATGGAGAGCTCCCAGGACATGACTAAATAAGCTTCTGGGTTTCACTAAATTAAATCCCCTCAGTCTGCTGTAACCTGACTTCTGCAAATTGAGTAAAAGAAGAAATGAGTGTAGTTATTTATGCACTTGTGGTTTTGTTTTAATTCTCATAAACTTCATAGGCATTAGATGTTTAGATAAATGGATTTTTGTTCTAAATTAAAATCCTCTAGTGTAGAAAAAAAGCTGTAGATATGTAACTTAGCTTTTGCAGTGGCTCTGAAGTTATATATTCAAGGAAGGGAAGAAAGTGATGTGTGGCAATGGAACTGCCTTTACCCACACTGATTTCTTAGAGTTTAGAAGAAAAGCAAGCTGTGTTACATAAATTACAGCAGCAGAGCATATCACAGTGGTTGTGCCCTGGTTGTAACTTGTTTGTTTAGCTGTGCCTGAGTGATTAGAGTTAGCACACAGTGCTAATACATGTATGAGGTGAGCTATGAGTGGTTGTAGGATACGTACTGAGATTATTGAGCAAAGCACAGCTATTCATTTTCTTAGGCTGGACAATGACTATTTTGGGGGAAAATAAATTTGGTTGAGGTGGAAAACTGTTTTTCTTTATCTTTTGAGTGTGTATTTATTCTGTCCCCCACCTTAACCAAGGGGAAAAAGAGGATTTGTTTTAAGTTGCAATAGTCATGATCAAACGTATAAATATTAAGAAAGAAAAAAAGGTATTTTTTCTATTCAGATTCATACCTACACTGTGAACTTCAAAACGATGGTCTATTTCTCTCTCCTTCCTCCCTGTGCCTGTGTTTTCATTTCCATTTTCAAACCCTGTAACATAAGTTTTTAAATGTTCTTTGATCACTAGTCAGGAAGTACTTTGAAATGAAAGGGTTTTGTTTTTATCCTGCTTTACTGTTACACATGACAGAGGATAAAAAATAATGTGTAAACTTGTTAAGATACTTGACAGTGTGACCTTATTGAGGTTGTTTTTGCTTAGATAAAATGAAGCAGGAAGGGATGAAGGTGTAGGTGAAGTCTTGTCTCTTACAGTGCTGCTTCTGTCTCACACAGTGGTTAGAGAGATTTGGAGACCTAACTTTGAAGGTTCCCTTGCAATGAAAAGAAGAGTGGCTAGCCAGAATGGGATGCACTTGCTTAGCTACTGTCAGATGTTAATCAGATTTTTGGAAAAATTCACATGTTCAGTTACTGAGTTTTATCCAAGCATAATCCCTTTAAATGGCATGAGATTACACAGGAGGGAATATAGCTTTTTAAAACTACATTTGATATGTCACAAACTTTTTCTAATTCTTTGCAGAAATTAATGTATCGTTAGTACCCTAGCCTCTGTTATACTTTCCTGACAGTTGTTAGTATCAGGCCCAGTGCAAATTACGGTGATAGTGTTTCTTTTAGTTGGATGCTAAAAAACCAAAATCAGTGTGCAGAAAAGGTCAGTAGGGAGGGGTAGAGTGTCAGCTGTTTCCATCCTGTGGTGTGTGAGGGAAGGAGAAATTAAACTTTTGGCTCTGGGGAAGAAAAAAAATAACTACAACCCCATGAAGAATATTAGTTTTTCTCTCCCCAGCCATGCACATTCAGAGGAGTATTGTGTTCTCTTGTCCAGTGTAACTCTGCAGACATAAAATAGAGATTGGGACCAGTGAATACTTTTGGGGCAGATGGAGCACTTCCCTGATAGGAACCACATAGCTTTTGATGTTCTTGTTGGTACATCTTTCCTCCCATAAAGTAGGATGAAGTAGCCCAAATCAGATCTTTTTATCTAGATTACACACCATGGTGCAGTAATCACAGAAACACTTGGGGTGTTCTTGTAGCAGTAAGGTCAAAGTGCTTTAGTAAATTTATGTTCTGAAGGGAATAAATTTTCTGGAGTAGCATGAAGTAGAGTGTTGCATGAAAATGAATATGGCATAAACTGAAGACATGACAGAAGAGAGAGAATGTGGGAATGTCAAGTAATTTGAAGGCATCTAAGTTAAAATAGAAAGAAACAAAGTATTGGGAAGGATTGGGTAAATTTTTACAGCCAATAAATAGACATTTGTAAAGAATAAGAGCTTAATTTTAGGGAGTTTGCAGCATCTTATGTACTACTTAGGGAAAGGTTATAAAAGCAATTGCTTCCATTGAGGATAATTATCTGCTGGAAGAGTAATGTTAAAAAGCCTGTGCTACCCTCATTCTCCACCCAAAGGTAATCTGTTAAGTGAACTCCATCTGGTGTGTCACTAGGCAATGCATTATCAAGTGTGGCTGAAGGCAGCTGTATGTGATGCTTTGATCACAAGAGAGATGGACAGTGGTAACTTAGCTCTTGGTTTCAGTCACCAGCAGGATCCCATCTCTTCCTGTATTTGAGCAGATGCCTGCCAGCTTTGAATTTGATCATAGACGGAGCTATTTTCATCCTGCTTTCACTGTTCATATAAGGGATACACATTGTGGCTGGGAGAAAAGTGGGGAGATGCAAAAATCTTCTGCGTGGGAAAAGCTGGTGTCTGGCTCAGGTCACTCTTTTCCAGGGCTTTGAGAAATAAAGCCTCTGTGGAGTGGGCTAGGTGCCAGGGTTTTGCTGATGTTTCAAAATCCTGTGGACTTTTTAAAGATGTAGTGTGCTGAATGGGGGTGGTACCTCCTTGAAATGTTTAATGAAATATGCTCTGTTTGCAAAATACTCTAATGTTCTATTACCAAGGATAATAAATGACACTTAACTTAGCATAAACAAAGAAAGTGATTTCTTATGTGCAAGATCAGGATTTTCTTCTGTGTAATGCATTGTGCAATAAGCTAATTGCAACAAGACTGTTTCTTATTCCTTCTTATGAAGCAAGGCACTGCTTGGAGGCAGAATAACAGACATGATAGACAGCTGGACTAATTTGCTGTGTCTGAGTCTGTGTTTCTGCAATAGAAATGGCCTTTACATTTTAAAAGCTAAATGTTGATTATGACTGTTCAGGCAAAATAATATGAATGTGTGATTCTTTTTTTCTGTCCTGTCTTTAAATCTGAATTTGGACATTTGAGTGTCTCTGATGGATAACTGAACAGCTGGCAATATAAATGACTCTATATGTTTCAGCAAAAAAAATCTCCCAGTTTCTTCAGCTGCTTAAGGGAAGAGAGATATTTTTGCACCCTTTAAGATAATAAAGAGCCAGAATTCCATGATTAGCCAGCTTAACAATGGTCAGCCATCTATATTATGATAAATTCAGTGACAAGTACTTACTTTTATGCTTAAATAACTCTGGTTTCTCCTTTCATCCTTTTTGGTATTGAGTGAACCTGGAAGTCACTATAAATTGTAGGATAAGTCCAAGAGCTTCCACAGAGAATGAAAGCAAATTACCAAGTTTGTTGGAATGACATAATTTTCATCATTCAGTACAAAGAAAAGAATTTTAATTGTCCCATATAGAGCAGCATTATAAATGAATATATAAATGAGTAGCCATACATATGACATGATTTTAGGTTCTTTCATGCTGAGTGTTTGATGGCAAATCTGCTTGAGTTTACAGCTTTGTTCTAAAGGGGTGGGAGGAGTCCTGTCATTTGAAATTACTTGGCTGTATAGCAGAGCATGTATGTATTGCAGGGCTGGTGGCTGAGAGCATCAGTGTTCCCAGCTGGATAACTGCTGGGTCTAATAGTTTTTGTGCTGTGTGTCAGCTTAGATCTGACATGAGGTGGGTAGGCAGGGATATTAACCAAAACGGTTTTACTGTCATCCCTGAGTGTGGTAAGGAGAATATTTTTCTTTGCTCATGTTTGGCAGTTTTAAGACTATATTTTATTTTTAGATTAGCTTCTTTGAGGGAAGTTCAAGTGCTGTACAGAGCAAATCCCCTTAAAGATACTTGCATTTGTGTGCTCATGAGGCCCAAGCTGCTTTTCAAGGGCTGTTAGCTCATGTTACCTCTGGCCTGCCAGGCTGTCCTGGTCCTGGAGATGAAAGGGTGACCTGCACCTGGAGTCAGCTTGCTTGAGATGGCATCATGCATGGGCTGCAGCTGGGAGCCTGAAGAAACCCTAAATTGCTCAGGAGAGGCTGGTGCCACAGGGAGTGTTCTGCTTATGATGGTGCTTCCATGGTCAGCTCTGCTGTCCATGGGAATTTTCCATAGCTGGCCCTTAGCTTGGCTGACCGGGCTTCTCCTGGAGAGATGTTTGATACTTGCATAATTTATTCTTAGCCTGAGGTATCAGGTAAACTAGAGTTAAATTATTCATGTATCTTTATTAAAATGTGTCTGAAACAGGAACTTGCTTTTAAAATAAAGCTAGAGCCTTCAGTAGGTATGTTTTGGTGATGCTTCTGTGGTTTTGTTTGGGGCAGTTCAGTTGACAATTTGCTGTTTTATAGCTTGGATGCAAATTACTCAAATGCTTATTTGACATTTGCATATTTCACAAGCCTGATTATTTAAAAAGCATGCGAAAATAGACAAACCAAAATGTCCTGATAAACATAGTCCCACAAGCACTCTGAGTGCACAGTCAAGTGTGAGAGATCAAAAAGAGATACTGTAAATCTTACATGATCTTCCTGCAGCATGCAGCATCTTGCTTTTGATTTACTCTCGCCTCATGTTTGCCCCTCTGTGGTTGACTTAGAGGAGTAGTAGTGATGCGAGGGAAGGCTTTGAGCGTTTTCCCTGCCTCTCTGTTCTGGGCCAGCACTTGGGTAACTCTCAGGACTGTTGTTTTGATCTTGCAGATTAATGTTGTTCTTCTAGGAAGAGCATGCATTGCTGAGGGAGAGATTCCCTATGGGTTATAGGAAGGATTTATAGTTGTGAAGAACTCTGTTCTCAAATGCATAAGCATTTTTATCCTATACTTCATTAATAGCAAAGGACAATTTGTTTTGAAAGATGATTTTCTGGGCTTAAGGCAAGTCACTTCAGTAGTATAGTGTTTTGAATCTCTGTTTTGAGACTGAGTGTAATGTCTCACCTCTGGAGAGTTCAGCTTTTTATTGGTCATTTTCTTTGACTGAGTTCATTAAATCGATGCTAAAACTTAGTACTCCTTTTGTTTGAAAGTGTGTACATGGTTTGGAAATACCTGTTACTGATTTTTTTTTTTGCCTGTTTGTTTTTTTAATTGTAGTCTATGACAACATCTTGTTTTTGAAAAATAATTTTGGGAAAGCAAATTCTTTTAACTGACTTTGTGATTCCAGGAAAAAAGAATGGGAGTTTTTCTGCTTGCCTTCAATGAAGCTAAGGTTTTATTCATTGTGAACGTAGTTATTCTTTACCAGTAATTTCAAGTACAATGATGTATGTTTCTCAGTGAATCACCATTTTCGCCGTATCTTGATAAATATTTTAAAGCAGTTTGTTTGACCTCTAGTGTTGAGCTGTGAAATTACACCATATTGACCCCAAAATATCTTACATTTCAGAAAAACCAGTCTCGCCCAAATCAGGTACATTGAAGAGTCCACCTAAAGGCTTTGATACATCTGCAATTAACAAAAGTTACTACAATGTGGTGAGTGATCATTTTTTCTTCCCGGTGAGCTGTTTTGTACAGTAGAATGTCATTTAACGAAGTGCTCTTATCTCCACAAAAAAAAGGCAGTCTTGCCAGGAAGTACCAAAACTAGATGGGGTATTGGTGGATTCTTATATAAACAAGATCATTATTAGTTTAATAGAATATCACATATGTGGATTCTTAAACATGGTGCAAAAATTATAGTCTAAGTGAATAATTGGCGTTTATGTAATATTATTATCATTTTACTTGTTTTGCTTGTTGTTAATTTCCTTTTTCTCTCCCATCCCCCACATGTGCCATCAATATTCCCCAATCCCTATGAAATGCTGAAATTCTGCTGTGTTAAATTCATTAAATATATTTTTGTCCTTTTTGTTGAATAAGAGATCATTTGAAAATTTTGGATTTGCTTACTTTGTACTCATGCTTGTAAATCAACTCTGTTGTAAACTTAAGGAATCTCTCCCTTATACTGCTGGATAGATTTCATAGCAAGGCAGTACAGGCACAGTACTCCTGGGAATTCTGAACCTGGTACTCAGACCTCTTTAGTAGATGCATGTAAGAAACATACCCAACTCCATCTTTAAGCATGTTGTAACTGTGTTGAGAATAATTTATTTCTTGAGTAGATACATTGGGAAGCAAAAAAGCATCTTACTGTTTTTGTTAAGCACTGCTCCCTGCTGGTGTAAAACCAAACCACAACCTTTCTTTCACTTTTCTTCCAAGCAGCTGTTTCAATTTATGTTTTCATTTTATATGTCAGTTTTTTAAAAGGATCATAAAGCATCATTTTCTGGTTTTATCTTGTGTGGTTGTGGCATGAATTGCACCTGGAAGAGCAGAGGTGTTTTGTCTATAGTCCCTAACTGAAAGCTGTGAAGGAACCTCCTGCTCCTCCATCTGGCTCTGTTCCTGCCTCTGTCAGTAGCTGCAATTCTGTGGTGAGGGGAGGGCTGCAGTTCTTTGTCTGCTGCATCCCACAACTGGTGGTCACAATGGAAAGTATCCGTGCAGGCAAACCCTTCGCTCAATCTGCAGGAAGTAATGATCTTGCTGTGATATATCCAGTGACAAAATAGTGTATTGGTTTAATTTATTTTTGTTTTCATTGTATCTCTTTCTAGTGTTGTTTTTTTAAAAGTTATTGTAGTGTGCGGATGCGAATTTGAGAGGTGAAAGTGTACTTAAGTGAAAATAAGAGAAAGTAAATTTAATAAGAGAAACTAAAGCTGGTTTTGTTCGGGCACCTAAGTTATACCATACAGTTTTGATATATCACCTTTGGTTTGTGTAACTTTTATAATTGTTCCCTAGATAACCTGTTAGAATTGTGGAGGCTTAAGCTACTTTACTTGGGGAAATGCAGCTGTGACTGGCCTTTTAAAGTAGTTTAATTAAAAAACAAACAATCAAAAAATCCCCAAATCCTAATGACCATCATATACCTACTCTTAGGATTAGTTTATTTTTTGTTTTGCTCAGGTGCAACTTTCTTGGTACAATTAACCTGATGTTACGAGATGGCAACTATTTTGACTACTAGTTACTTAACTGTTGATGACATTGTAGGGGATGAAAACGACCAGTTCATGATAATATATATACTATATTACATATACATATATCATGATAATATATATTGTAAATTACAGCACTGACCCTAGACTGCTGTTCTTAAGTTTGTCTGCAATTAATTCAATGAATTGGGTAATTCCCTTGTTTTCACTTTTTCACAGTGTGGCAAATACTACTTTTTTTTTTTAACTCACTGTTTTTCTCTTCTGGTTTAGAAAGTAAGAGGCTGTGCTGTAGCATGCCCATTGTTCCAGAGAAATAAGACTGTACTGCTGTGTTTGAAACATAAATTAGATGTATTGACAATTAGATTTTCTTGAAATACATTTTGAGTTTCTGATGACAATATATCTATAAAATATTTTCAATTATTATTAAATGTGTATGACTTTTACATGTTTTACATGTAGATAAGACAAACAGCAAACCTGTTCACTGAAGTGAAATTCTGAGTTGATTTTTTTTGTTCTAGTACCTAAGCAGTAGGCACGAGACTCGTCTGTGCTACATGTCATCAGTCTGTACTGATAACAAAATTAAGGAAAAAGCAGAAGAGCTCTGAAAAAACTTTTGGCAGCTGGTAACTGAAAGGATGTAGCTCAAGTGAAGGAGTGAATGTTAAAATCTCTGTTTAAGGCTCTCTTGGCTACCAGGCTTGAGTTTAGACTAGTACTCTGGGTTGGTCTATGTACTATTTTGGGGTTGTGACTGTCCCCACATGGGGATGTGCTGAGACTCTATAGTCCTTATAGTTATTTATTGCTGTTTACCCTAGGGAAGGTTTTGTGCAGGCAGCACCTGCAGGTACATTTGTTGGACTAAGGACAAAATCAAAGGGCAGCTCAGCAAGTGGTAGGAGTGACTCCCTTTCTAGGAGGAGAACTGGGATTAGCTAAGGGAAGAGTACTTAATGTAAAGAGGAGACTGCTCTTCCCCCCCCTGTAAGCATATTCTGTATTTCTGTGGATTCACAGCTCTGTCTGGAGTTCGTGAGACAAATCACATGCCTTCTAGTCTTTGTGTGCTGAATTAGTTGCTCCTTGCACTACGTGTTGCTGAGAGGACAGACATTTGTTATGTTATGTACATTTGGCCTAGCTCAGGAATTCAGGTTAGTGGAGAAGGCTGAGGTTTTGTCCTCCATGAAATGGTACCAGTCTATAGTAGTGTGTAATGTGAACCAGACTTGTGATGCAGCATTTTTTGTGTAGGAGTAATTTAGTAGCCTATTGCTGAAGAAGTGGGTGTATTGTTGCATGTTATTCCCTGAAGACAAAGCAGACATTACTCTGAGTTTTATTTTTACTTAAGATCCCATGAGAGGTTATAACTTTGTATCCAGAATAAAATCAGATTCTCTCCATTTACAGTTGCTTTGAGATTAGGTAGCTTTTCTAGGTGAAGAAATGGGCAATTTTCTCCACAGTTACAAGTATTTGGATGACCTTGTTTCCTTTTAAGTGTTTGAGAAGTAGTAGAAAGTAAACACTCCTGTTAAGGCCATGCTTTTAAAGCTGGTCTACTGAAGTTCATAGAAGTTTTTGAGGACCCTCAAGATACGGTGTACTTGCACAGTGCTTTACAATGCCCCCCTCAAGGGCCTGCTTTAAGGAGTTCATTGTGCAAATTCTTGTGATCCAGGAAAATTCCATGCTGATCACAACTTTGCTCAACTATATGATATTTTGGTGCCATGCTACTATGATAAAATGTGAATGTACCACAGGATCATGCCCAGGTGTATCTCTGCCTTTTCTCCCACCAATTTGCAAGGTGATCATCTTCACGTAGGTGATTTTAAATCCATTTTTGAGTGGTAGTTATAGCCTCAGGGAGAACTGTGTGACGGAATTTTGTGTGCCATGTGATTGAGGGAGCTGGTGCCGTATGAGCTCAGTTGTCTGTGCCTGCCATTCATCAGCGTTACGGATGCAAAGGCTGCCGCTTCAATGCTGCTCTCGTGGTGCTCGCTCGGGGCTGTGCAAATGTTGTGGTGGAGTTGTGGAAACAAGGTCTCCGAGGTCTCATGGGGTCTTGCAGCAGCCAGAATGCACAGAAAGCGGGAAAGGGAAGAAAGGTGATTATTAGATCATGCGGCCACGATGTGGATATAAGGAATGTAAGGGATTTCTGGTGCCAAAATACTGAGTCGCAGTAATGAATACTTGTCACTTCAAAGCACAGTCCAAGAGTTTAATCCTCATAGCTTCTCAGTGAGGTAGGTAAGTCAAGC
The DNA here is from genome assembly GCF_052056855.1 of Sturnus vulgaris. Classification (NCBI taxonomy): domain Eukaryota; kingdom Metazoa; phylum Chordata; class Aves; order Passeriformes; family Sturnidae; genus Sturnus; species Sturnus vulgaris. The sequence continues at coordinate 94,690,237 of NC_142244.1, read as the reverse complement.
TGGAAGAATGCAAGGTATCACAGAAATTATGTTTTAGAGCTATGTAAGCAAGATTATTTTTTAAAAAATATATTCAAATTTTAAAAAATGTTGTATGCAGTGAAAACTCTACTTGTTAAATAGAAAGGGTCATGGACTTAGTGTATTCCGGGGACTGTTGAAACTGTGTATATCTCAAATATTGTGTAACACTGTAAGCTACTGGAACAAAAAGATGTGTAAGTGCATCTGGTACTCTGCACAGATTTTGTAGCATAATATTATTTACATTGGCATTCATTTTCAGGTTACTAATTCTAGTTTTTAAGCTTTCTTGTTATTACCTCCCCCTGCACTTAGTCTTTTTCCTCTAATCCCATGTTCTCCATATGGCAAGAAAATCCCCGAAGAAAACTCCAAACCAGCACAAGGAAAATAATGAAGTGTGTCCAACATGAAGCTAATTTTATTTCAAGTTTTCAGGCAGCTGTTTATAATACAGAATGGAAGTAGTCTTTGAGAAAATGGGATAGTGGTGCAGTCTTTCAAATTGTCATAGTCTTTCAAATTGTTTAGCAATTTTATGGATTTTTTAAGTGTCTTTTAATAATGTTTGGTTCTTCATGAGGACACTGCTTTTGTCCCTGGCTTTCAGTCTTCTGTTCCCTACTAATTTTTCCTGCCAGTGTAATGACTTTGGGCTGGAAGATTATTGTGGGAAAAACCATATTGAAAAGGATTGGTTTTGCACTTTGTTTTGAACCTCATGGAGGTTCAAAGTACTTTTATATTACGATGTGCTTTCTTTGTTTTATATATATAAAAGAGAATATGGGGGTTAGTTAGTGCTATGATTGGCAGAGCTATTTTATTTCCCTGGTCTCAATAGTCAGAAAAGCCCCTTGGCTTTTTTTTAAATTTGTGTGCCCATATTGTACTTTATGCTGTAATTTCCCAGTTAGTAGCCATAACTTTCTCTGTGACATTCTTCTGTCACAGTGTTTAGCAGAGAATGAAGACATTTTAATCTTCAGTCCAGGATTCAGACTTGCAACAAAAGAATGGACTCAAAAATGGTTTCTCTCTCTCTCCTCAAATGAATGGAAGCATTCAAGGAATAAGCAGAATCAATGACACCAATGAAAGGAACAGTGAATTCTTCACTGACATACTGAACTATTTAAAGTTATTTCATCAGGTTTGCATTTAGGAATGAATGGCTTTTTTTATTTCCTAAGAAGGAGTATTGACTACAACAGTGAATAATGCACTCAATTATGGTTGTTCCTATAAATGCTGAAATGAGATATTACTGTAGGCTTGACAAATATGGCATGTAACAAAATGAGGTTTGTGGTGTGGCTTATGACCAGTGAATAGCAGTAAGTTTTCAAAGTTCAACTCTGTTCACTAAACTGCATTTAATTCTGATGAGTCTCTTGCTAAATAACTTTTTGGAGGCAAAAAATAAGTTGCCTTCTAAAAGCGCAGTAGAACTTGTGATATGATTATATTGGAGGGTATCCTAAAGCAGGGTCCCAAGAAATGGCCCAGTAAAATGTTTTCCTGTACATACTTGGGGTTATTCTAGTTGTTAGGTTTTGGTTGAATATAAATCAAAGTGTGTGCTGTATTTTATAAATACCTGGCTTTGCCTCTGTCTATTGTAATCTTCTTATGACAGTGTACTCAGTGTAAGGTTACGCAGCACTATTGAAAAATAATGGTGCTAATTGTTATGGTATTGGTAAGTGAAATTGGAAATTACTTGATCTTTGTAAATCTGTTAATGTTCTGGTGTTCTAGAATGTTATTGAGTGCATCTGAACACTCCACTAGCAACATTAGTTGTAATGTGTTGTAACTGAGACTGAGAAAATGACACTGTTAATTTCTCTTGCAACGTCTATTGTGCTTTACCATCCTCTGATCTGTGACTGTTCAGAAGTATATAGGGGGAATAGTTACCCTTGGCTTTGGAAGAAAGCTCTGTGTAACTCAAAATTTGCAGCAAAATGGGGAATGATAATCCTGTTACCTTACCATTTTTTTGTAGGTGGCTAAAGGATGGCTCATTTTTTTTTCCCTGTGAATTTCATAGATATGTCATTCAGTGTTGCTGATAGTTGCATTTTTAAAGTAGGAACTCTCATTTACGTTTTTCTTATGCTAAATAAATCTTAGTATACTTTAAAACTTCTATTAATATTAAACTTTTAGTGATATATCTTAAAAACCACTAATTAGCAATTGTCATTTATTGTAGGTGCTACAAAATATATTAGAAACAGAAAATGAATATGCTAAGGAGCTACAAACAATGCTTTCAAACTACCTGCGACCATTACAAGCCAGTGAAAAGTATGTGAGTTTGTCCTGTGTTTCAATTTAAACTTGAGATTTCTCAGATGTTGGGGAGGGTTAACGTGGTCAAAATGTCGATGTTAGTGTGAATTTACCTCTGAACTGTGTGATTCTGAGGCAGGGATTGCTTTTATTCATTTTGCTTGCTGACCGAAGCAGTCTGGTCCTTGAGAACCAGTCTAAGAACCAATAAGCATTTTCTTTTATTGCAATAGATAGTATTAATGCACAATTAGTCCATAGCTGCAAACCTAAACATGTTTTATTTGCTTTGGCTCCAGGTTAACCTTGACAAATACTTCATATTTAATGGGAAACCTGGAAGAAATAAGTTCTTTCCAGCAAATGCTTGTACAGTCTTTAGAAGAATGCACCAAGTAAGTACCATGCACACTGGATAGAGAAAATGCTAACATGCAAATTTCTATTACTTTACTTGTTGCATATTTTGTTGGGCATGGTTTTTTTTCCTTCAAGAGTTGTTGTCAGAGCAATACAGTAATAGATGTATGGAGACTATATTGATTGTTTGTACAGATACATATTGGCTCTAGGATGCAATTGCAAAGGTAGAAATTTTGATACACTTTAGAAGAAATTTTGAATTTTCATGATGTGAGTGCATACCAGTAGGAAAGTGGTGGTTTTGGGGGCATGAATTTTAAGTATTTTCTTCAAAGTAAGAGAAAGAAAGAATGGAGAAACCTTATGTGATGGTGGAACAATGGAGAAGGAGGTAAGTGATTTGGCTGAAGGACACTGTGTGAGAGTGCTTGTACTTAGTATTCTTCTGGCCTGAACAAAAGTGGTCATCAAAGGGTGCTGGGAGAGGTCTGCAGGATAGGCAGAGCAACCTGGATTAAATAAAACCCTCAAATGCTTGCCCTGCACCATATAGGAAGCATGGAGCACAGAAAGAAAGGCATAAAGACAAGAGTCCTCCTTCCTTAATTTAGGCTGAAGTGGTAACTCAGTATTTTTCAGCTTGTTACCTCAGCAGTGGGGTGTGTAACAAAGAAGGTGACCATATTGCCTTTGGATTGTCCTAACAATTTTCTGAAATTCTACTGAAAATGTCAGTTATATTCCTAACCTCAGTTGTGTCATTTTCCTTGCCTTTATCCTAGTTTTGTCTGACCACATGGTGAGCTAAGGCAACTTCCTAATCGTAATTGTCTTGATTTCTGCCAAATTAGTAATTTGAATTGCTAGTGAGGGCTTACCAAGTTTCAGTTTTCTGTGAGAACGAATTAATGTCTTGGATGGAGGAGAAAATACCTCTTTTGGCAACAGTGAGCTTTGGATCACCTCAATATGTCTTGTTTTGACCTCTCCCTCCTCTCCCCTGCTCTGTGCAAGAAGCAGCCTTGTCATGGCAAAGTGTAAGCTGCATCTCCACGGGGCAGTAACATATGCCGAGTACTGTTACTGATTTCAGATCCACTCCCTCCCACCACCCTCCTTCTGTCCCTCTCTCTGCTCGAGATAGCTTAGAGAGAGGGGAAGGGAGGACGTGTGTAGTTCAGATGGCAATTTAGCAGTGTAACAGAAGCATTCTTGAAATGGTCTGTGTCTCATGCTGTGACAAAGGAGCATAGTCATTCTAGCAAGTTTGGCTTGTTCAGTTAATGTCTAAATCTCTGCAAGTGTCCATTTGTTGACATGCTCAAATGTTTCCTTTTGTTTCTTGTCACCACTCTGTTGTCTCATTTACTTGTTAACTATGATTTTGTTTCTTTGTATCAGAAGTTAGGGAAAGTAAATTCTTTGCATGGAACAGACTGTTATCTTTAAAAACTTCTTTTAAGGTGGTCTTAAAAATGAGTGGAAGAAAGTACATTCCTTTAAACAAATATTAATGCAAACTTCATTTTAACCTGCAGTGTAGGTTAATGTGATACAATAATGGAGCTTCATGCTCAGAAAGCTTCATTAATAACTCTGCTTGGCTTAAACTCTTTTAAAGCAGCTTTTCATAATGTCCTTTATTTCTTCTTTCTGCTGAGTGAAATGTTGCTGTGTAATAAACTAGGAACATACTGGACACTAGTAGGTGGGCAGAGAAAGGATGCCCTAGAGTTACTCAAGTGTTATTGCAAACATTTTGTCTTATTTTCATTTCATAAATATGTTAATCATGCTGAGTTGTATTTTCAGTTTAATTTTCATCGTAGCACATTAACTTGTGCATACAGCATCCTCCTGTTTGGAATCTAATCCACTAATCCATCATGATTCTTGTAATGTAGAAGAATGCTGGCTCTGCTGCCTTTTATTTTTTGTCATTTTGCCATGTTTTTTGGCTGATGAACCTGTTCTGTAAACTCGGACTGGCTCTCAGGCTGAAAATAAGTTTATAATTTTATTTTTTGGCAGAGAGCTCATAGTTCCATTATTGAGGTACTTCATTGCAACATCCAGTGTGTTGTTTGATTTTTAACTTGACATATCAGAATGACCAAATGCTGTCATCCTGCGAGTTATAATGTTACCAACGTACCTTGCTTGACAAATTCCTTTTCTTGGGCATGAGAGTTAAATGGTTTTTGAATTCCACACCCACCTTGAGACAGTTTGTCATTTGAGTTTTCTCTTTAACAAATCGTGGCATATACTTCAGTGGCAGAAACTTTCCTGTTCTTTCCTCCTTTTTCCTGTACCATTTAGGCTTATTTAATCCTCAGGGTGTTAGACTTTTTGTTTGGTTTTTTTTTTTTTTTTCAGAGCATATGCTGTAGTGGGTTCTTTGTGTGTTTTGGGGAGAATGGTTATTTGAGTGTGGTTTGTGTGTGCCATGCTCCCATCCTGCCCACAGCCTTGAATGTTTTCTGCTTCACTGTTGAAGGTTTGTCGTCTTCAAACTTGTGCAAGTTGGGGTTATTTCCACCTTTGTAACTTCTCTTCTTAATTTACCAGACAAAAATGGTGTATGGAATAAATCTAACTAGCATTGAGTGAGAATCTTCTAGCTGATAGGCTTCAAAGGTGGTTTGTTTTTTTTTTTTTTTTGGCTGATCAGCTTCCAGTACACTTGGTTCATGGAGGGAAAAGAACTGTAACAGACAAGGCAGATGCTGGAGTCTTCAGCTGTGAAAGAGCAGATTTCTGACAGTGAAACGTAGCAAGAGTGCTCTGTGCTCTGGTCTCTTGAAGACAAAGTGGTCCAGTGCTCTAGGTCTTATTCCAGGTCTGTGGTCCTATGCCAAAGATCAGTTCTGCAGTAGTTGACAAAGCAGAAGAGTATGTGTGAGCAAAGTCAGTTCCATCAGGTGACCTCTGGCCTGATCTAAATGATCTCTAGTGGAAGTATTGTTCTATGGGTGTTTGTGTAGCAGGAGAGTGAACCTGATTTGATTTCCTGCTCTAGAAAAGATTATTCAATTCATCTGGAAGTAGAAGCTGTCAGTCCATGGCTGTATTCTCATAAGGAGGGACACATGACACACAGGCTGGCTGGTGACAGCAGCCTACATGGACTGCTAGACGTCTCCTCTGTAGCAAACTGAAGTCTTTTATCTAGTATCACAGGCTTACCTCCTTGCCCTGTAGCAGCCATAGCTGGGGCTTGTCCTCTCTTTCCCTCACGTTCCTGCTCTTGCAGTCACAGTAACTGTTGTCTTGTTCTGTGTTTAAGTGCAAGCAGATACTTCATGTTTGGGATGATCCTGAGGTGGAATGGAATTTAAGAAAACCCCAAGCAACAAAAACAGAGGGGAGAGGTCAGAGTATGAGGGAGAGACTATTTAAATCTAGTCCAAAACTCATTAGTATTTCAGGTTTGGTTTTGGAGTGCAGATGCAAATTAAGTCTGTTAAGTCCCAGTATCATTCTTTACTTTTGGTTATCATGAGTATCCACAGAAATAAGGCTATTGATATTAAGGCAATTTGAACTCAGTGTCCTTAGATATCCTGAAACAAACATGCATAATAATTGATGGCTGAGAGCTAAGGCAATTAGAGAATTAGGGAAAGGTGTGGTAGTGAAGAGGGTGGAAATTAGACTGAAGAATTGTGAATAAATTGAGTAGTGCCTCAATTTGTTAAAACAGTAGCTCAGAAAATTGCAAAGAGGCCCCTTATTTCAGTAACCTTTAACTGTGAATAACTTTCATTTTCTTCACAAACTTCACCCTTTGGAGTTCAATTGCACTTAATTTTTATTTCTTTCTTCAAATTACCATGTTAAGTCTCGAGAAACAGAACTGATAGATGTTGGATGCAACTCCAACAAGCAGACAATGTTAGGTAATTTAGATGTAGTCACATGGTGATTCCTCTAGTGTATGTACAACAGCAGAGGCTTTGTAATGGTTCTTTTGCATTTGCAAGTAAAACTAAAGCATATATCTGGCCGTTTTTTAACTGAAGTTAACTTAAATATATGTGTAAATATTTATATGTGATTCCCTTTTAATTCAAGTGCCAAATATTAGAAGAATGTTGGGATGATAACTTCAGAATAAATTGTAAAATAACTATGGTCTTTATGGAACACATTAATTACTAGAAGGTTTATATGATGCAGTGATAGGCATTAAATTGTTGGCTTTTTCAGCAGGTAAAGGAGGTAGTTTATCTGCTGAAATAGAGTACGTGCAACTAAAATGCATGGATTAGAAAAATCAAAGGGGATTAGTTACCACCCCCTTACAAAGTCTAATAAACATCTTTATTCAGCAAAGAATGTGCAGTATAAAGTGGCAATGCATGTGCAACATGTGATAGAGAATAATGTCAGTCTTTGATTCTGCTGAAAGAACAGCAGACTGAGAAGACACAGATGTCTACTTGGTGCAAACAGCCGTAATTCACCCTCCACCCCCATCACTGCAGTATGAAACGGGAATTTAACCATTTTTAGCAACTGTTTATTGGAGCCTCTTGCTATTTAATACTGAGTTAGATGCCTTGAGTATGTCTTCAGAGTTTGAGACTTTGGCTGCATCTATTACTCGAAGAATGTATTATTAGCTCATGCAAGATTTATTAAAGGAGGCCAGCTGCTAGGCAGGAAATGCTGCTTGGCAAGACTGTAAGAATAGCATTCCCTCAGTATGCTGGGGAATGCCCTTGGTTTTCCCCTAAACACCTGCAAAAGCAGCCACTCTATTGACTTCAGAATTTAAACTTTTAAAAAATAAAAGATGCAGACTTAAAATGTGAGCCCTAGCCTTTGATATAAGGAGTGTTGATACTGTGACCTGAATGTGTCTGGTGTGATGTGCTAGCTGGGGATTCAGCTGTCATTTTCTGAGTGTCTGTAACAAAGGTTGCTCTCAAATCAGAGAGTGTGTTTCCTCTGACTCACATTTGGAACACCTCTGCAGTCAATTTTTACTTCATTTTGGGTAGTCTTCTCATGCAGAGGGACTGAACAGCTTAATAGGAGACAGACTTACTGTTTTGGAACTTTGGGGAGAATTTCTTGAGATTAACTTTGAATTTTGACTGCTATGAGCAAACCTAAGGACTGGGATAAGAGGACTGTGTTTGAGAATGGGAACATCCCCTGCTTGCAGGAGTGGTTGTCCTGGAAAGCTGAATGGTTTCTTTCCTACTGAAGTTCACTGGAGCACCTCTCACTTTTTTCTAAAGGGAATATGCTGAATATTGATGTTTAGGAACTTTATTTACATGTCTGGGACAACTACAGAAAATACTGACTTTAAAATTTTTTTTTATTTTCAGGAAAAAAGTATTCTTACAGAAAGAATTGTTGGAACTTATGTTAGAATGAAGCTCTTTGACTGTGCTAACATTATGTGCATTGAATACTCAGGGCTCATTTAGCTTTACAGCTGATGTGAAGAGTGAAGTACTGGTTTTAAGAGTAGCTAAAAAGATTAACAACAGCAGTAAAATCCACTGTCATATCTTGCAAGGAAGCAAAAATTCAGCATATTTATACTAGGCAATGCAGCCTTTATGAAGGAGAGGAAGTGCTTGGAGAAATTGAGACATTTCATCTTGCACATGTTGTACAGTGGTTTAGACCAAGTGTCAGGAATAAGTTTGAAATCTAGGACTGATGAAAGCTAGTGGCCCATCTTCTGGATAACTTCAGTGTGGGTTATACAATTGTCCATACAGTCTTCTGCTGAAGAGGCTTAGTCCTTCAAGTGTGAGCTGCTCTGTAGAGAAGAAGAGATTTGTCCCTTCTGTTGCCCTTATGTTATTGCAGAAATCCAAAACATGGTCCCCTACCAGCCACTGTGAGGATGATTAACTCTGCCCCAGCCAAACCCAGCACACAATATACACTGCTTTTCTGGGCTTTAATTTAGTTCTCTGTCTGGTTGATATTACAGTATTTTCATCTCTGTTACTCTGTTTTTAGGTTGCCTGAAGCTCAGCAGAGGGTTGGAGGATGTTTTCTAAATTTGATGCCACAAATGAAAAGCTTATACCTTACATATTGTGCGAACCACCCATCAGCAGTAAATGTTCTTACAGAGCACAGGTATGTTAACTTTGTGGTCTTTAGAGTCTGATATAAAAATATATGCAACATAAACTTCAGTTGTAAAGCTGTGACATCTCTTTTGATATGTTTGGTGTAATAGAACTTGTTTGAGAAAAAAATTACATTTTTTTTTAAAAAGGCAAAATACCCCATAAAACAAAGCTGTTTCATGTGATCAGGACAGCTTGTCAGTTTTGGCAGTGTATTAGCAACTCTTTGAGAGAATTTTTTCATTGAAAGAACACATGCTGGACCCTGAATATGTAAACCAAACTTTACTGATTGTTGTCTTTGTTTTGAAAATGTTGCAATCAAAACAAGTTTGTGAAATTATGGCAAGACTGACATGACTTAGGCTTCTTAGACAGTTGCTGCATTGTAACTTAGCCCTGTAAATGTCTGTGTATACTTCAAAATGTGTTATACCCTTAGCTTACTTTTGGGTGATATGAGAAAAGTGTGAGTTTTACCAAATTTTTATTTTCTTTAAGAACTAGAATGCTTACTTAACATGGTGTAGGTTGTTCAGCTTTTGGACAGACTTTAAATTTGCATAGAAGATGCCCTGTATCACCTTGAGGAAGAAGTATTGAGGCCAGAATTTGATTAAAATAGTCAGCTTTCACAAGCTTTTGCTATATACTTGTATTCTGATGACCCTCATGCTGAAGCAGCTGTTAGTTTGGGGTTAGATGTTAGTTTTAGCTGTTATTTATGCTTGCTTGAGGTGCAGACAGAACCATGACTTCTTCTTGGAGGTTAGCTATAGGACAAATCCTAGCAGGATATATGTTCTTTTTGCATCTCACACCCCTCTCCTTTTTATCTTGTTGCATTGGACTAAAGAAAAGATATTTTGTACTCTTAACACTTAGAAAACAGAGAATCACAATAGATTTTTTTTCCTACAGTTTTAGCTTCTTTCAGGAAGTCGAATTTCATTTTAACAGCAACGTTATGGCATGTTTGTGAACTTTACTCATAATATTATGAAGACAAAAAACCTTCTAGTTACCAAATACTCTGAACTTTCACTTGTGTTATTAATATAGGTAACTATGTTACAACCCCAACTGGAAAAATCAAGCTGCAAATTCACATTACAGTATAGGCAGAAACAGGGTAAGTTTTTGTCATTAAAATTCGGCAAGACAAAAATATTTTTCAACCCTCCTGATGAAATCTCTACTTGTTTCCTTTCTTTCAAGTGACCCTCTTCTTAGTACCATTTTCTGGAAAAGGTTTTTAATGCTCTTGGGCTTGGAATTTTTTTTTTCTTTGTTTGAGTCTTTATTCTCTTTTCCAGAGGTCTGGGATTTAACCTATAGATGGAAGATGGCATGTGACAGCAAAGTGATCATCTACATTTCTTTAGATTCAGGGGTATCTGTGAAGGATTATCTCAGAACTCAGAGAAACAGTGATAGAAATGTGAGGGAGGAAAATTCTTTATTCTGCAAATGGAGAAGAGAAGCATTTCTTCTCTTTCATGTTTCTTTTTGTGTAAGATGTCCTAAGAAAAATTCAGCTTCAGGTCTCCAGAGTAAACTTGACATTAAATCCTGGTGGAGACAATATAAGTATAGAGGAGTTAAGTAATTTGGTTGTGGAAATTTGTTCATATGAGAACTCAGGGGAAGAGAAGATGAGATACAGACAGACAGTTTTCAGTTTAATGCTATTGTGTTTCTAGGCATGAATCAACAGAATTGCATCCTATTCTTTCTAATTACCCCAGTTTTATTATTCTAATACCTTAATTTTTGTTGTTCAACATTGCTGTAGGTAGCAAGTGGTCTGACTAAATATTCTGCTTGAGGCAGCTGCCCTGAAGAAATCAGAAGGTGGCTTTAAGCAGTTCTGAATCTCTTCCTCTCAGAATGTCAGAAAACTTAATTACATTGTTTCAAAGCAAGAGGGGGAAAAAGAAAAAACAAACTCCTTGGAGGCATGAGGAAATGTAAAATACTCTTAACTGTCTCTGTCTGTTTAGCTGAAATTATTTTAGTGTGTAAAAAAATCCCCTACAAACCTTGATTTTAAAATTGCTGTGATGTTTGGGATAACCATGATTGTAGTAATGGTGAAACAATTACACTGCAGTTTATACTGGGTAAAATACCAAGGTTTAAGGCCTTTAAGAAAAGACAATGTTAGTTGGCTGTTTTGTCAATTTTATTTGACAAAATTTTAGAAGAGGGTCCAAACGTATGTATTTTAATACTAGCAAAAATAGAGCAAAGAAATAAATGTTAGTGGAATATTTGGACTTTAATGCCATGTTTGTAGCATCTCTGCTATTCAGTAGCATTTTGAAGAAGAAAAGGGAACTATCTGAAGCAGTTTGGTTTGGAACATGAATTCTCACTGTCTGCAGAAGGTTATTTCTTGCCATGAGCTCTGTGCAATTCATAAACTGAACACATTTGCAATAACTGTACCTCTGAAAGCCTTTTTATGAAAAAACCTAGCAAATTCTTATATCACAAAATTAGTATATTCTTCTCAGTTTATTAGGCTGCTTGTTTTTCTGGGAACCCATACCAACAAAAACATCTGGATAATTGCTCTAGATGAAGATTAAAAAAATTATAAAATATACTACTTTTATTATTTTTTCCTATCATGGGCTTAAGGAAATTGGCTGAAGCATTAACTGTATTCGTTCTTCAGAGTGACTGGATCACTTACATTGAAATTGTAAGTAGTTGTCTGGTTTGGTGGAGCATTACATGTGAGGGTTTTATATGTCATTTTCTGAGCTATCAAGGGTGCTCTTCAAGCAGTGTTGTAAGACCTGTTACAATGTTGTTAACACCTTGTAAAGGCTCTGTGTGTATGCATAGGTAAAACGTGATATTAACGTGCTCAGAGTTACTGTGCACTTCTAGACAAAAACTTTGTTTGAATAGCATTCTAGTGAAGTAGATTCTAAATAGCAGTCCTAGGGATGGAGTTGGAGATTTAGAAGGGGCATTCCACTGTAACGTGGCTGTCTTTTTTTCCCCATTCTTTTAAATGCCATCCAGTATGAATGCAAATCTATTTAAACGTTATATTTTGTAATTTGCTTCATGATCATATGCAGCAGCAAGATGGGGGCTTTTATTCAATTAATACAGAATAAGGGTTTGTGTATGCATGTATGTGCATGTTTACATAAATAGACAGTCTGGGCCAAAGGGAGTCAATTATGTTATTTAAAGAATAAGATGTTTATCATGTTCAGATCTTCAAAGACACAAACATCTTTCATTTAATTAAGTTGAATTAATAATAGTCAGACTATTAAAAGACTATTAAAGTCATTGGAGACCTGAGTGTATGTCAACATGAAGAAATGGGAATAAAACCTAATGCAGCCCTTATATGAGTTCAGATTCCAGAGCTTTGTGTTTCTGAAGATATATTTGCCTCTGATAATCACAGGAGCAACAAAATCTTTCTATTAAGTTTGGGAACAGATTGTTTTCTTAGTTCTGGTTGTGACTTTAAAAGTTTTATCCAGGTGTTAGATTTGGTGTGCTACATAATTTCTCCGTTTTCATACTGTCTTCAAATTTGGTTGGTACCTTTTTGTCTCGGGAATTATTTTGGAGCTATTGCATACTTTTTTCCAGAGTTTAAATTCCTTCTGCTTAATGAATCAAGGTTTTTGAAGGATTAAGTAATTTTTCCTCAGATCTGTCATTGTATCTTGTAATTGTGTCTTAAGCTGCTGGCTAGAGCAGAAGGGGTGGAGTTTGCTGGGTATGATTGGGTGGTGCTCTGGCAGAGCTCAGAGATTTGCATGATCTCTTCTCATAGTGACTGTAGTGCCACTGTTCACCGTCCCTTTTTTATTTACTTTATTCCCCAACAGTCCCAGCTTTTTGATTCTATTGTATCAGGTTTGGTTCTACTATTTAGTTTTGCTTGATGATCCCAGTTCAGGTCTAAGGGTAGGTGTTCCAATATATGATGTTATTTTAGGAGTTAATTTTGCTTGTTGGTGAGAGCAGTACTGCCTTGAGGATGTAGAGTTTAGTCAAACTAGCTCTTTTCCCGTGTGTGCTTCTGATCATAAACATATCCTTGCCTTCCAGTAGGGAGCAGAATGAGCAACCAAAGGCATGAAAGAGTGAATTTCCTGCAGATTAAAAAACACAGTTGGATACAAAGTGCAGAAATGGGTAATTGCAGCAGGATAAGGAGTGCCAGGATGATGAAATGTTACCTAGCTGGGAAAGATCACAAGCAACAAAGTTCAGTGCAACAAGGAAGTCTAGCAACAAAAAAACCCAAAACAAACAACAAAGAATAGCAGGCTGAAGCTAGGACTGGGATTTCCTATGGACTGTATCCAAAAATGATAAGAGGAAAGGTATTTGTATATAAGGTTTAGTGAAATTTGGATAACATAATTTAAAAGAGCAAATGTGACAGACCTCACTGATCAGTGGACAAAAAAATTCTTTTATGGAAATATGGACAGTACAGACCCAATGTAACCAGCATCAGATATGTCATTTTGGAAGGGTAGAGTGGGGTGTTAAGCTTTTTTGCTTTCTTTAAACAGCAGTACATTTTTAAACAGACAGAAGAAAAATCTTACCAGAAGAAAATTTAATTTGATGAAAAGGCAGTTGAAAATTACTGACACAACCCTGCTTTTTTTTATTTTGCAAAGTGGCAAATATCAAGCCGGTTCTGAGCAGCAAGAAAGGTATTCACAAATCTTTACTTGTTAAAACATTAATTTTGCTAGATTCTTCTGTTTTCTTAGATAATGTGTCCCAAACATATTCTACACTTGCATCACAAACCTAGCAGTCTGGATAAAATTTGTGGAGCTGGAACATCACAATTACTTTGAGTAACTGGAGCATGAATACAGATCAGCTTGAGTCAGAAAACTCTTTGTGCCTTCCCCACTTCGGTGGATTCCCTGAGCCTGCAAGTGTGCAGGCTGATGTCATAGCCTGAGCAACAGTCCCCGGGAGAGGAGCTTGACTGGGAAGTTTAGCCCTAGGAAATTGGAAGCTGCAGCTGAGGGACTGCTGAGCTAAGCTGTGACACGAAGCTCGCAAAATGCGGTGCCTGTGTGCAGTCCTCAGACCCCTCAGCAGTGACAGCTCGTGCTCCATCTATGACAAACAGAGACCTCCTTCAGAAGTGTAAGTTGTGATTTTAAATGTATACATTTTTAGATCTTGGATCTGCTTTCCTCAAGGTTCAGTGGCTGTATTTATTTTCCTTCTGTTACTTGTAGGAACATCTGAACTTTTGTTTTCTTCCCTCTTTCAGTGTGATTTGCAGCTTTTGAGGCAGCTGTACTGAGATTTGAATTTATTAATAGGTCTTAAAGACACTTTTCTTGGTGACCTTTAGAGTATCTCAAGCTGTGAACTAACTCTAGTCTGGAGTGGGGAGAACTCTTCAGCTTGAGATTTCAGAATAAACGAAGCACAGCACGTTTGTGTGCTTCTCTGCATTTTATTGTGTAAAGTGACGCAAGTAGTGAATTAAAGTCTCATCTGCCTCTTTCTGAAAAGCTACTTGCTTAGGCAGTTGTGACTGAGTTGATGATTTAACTGTTGAGAAGATTTTCCTGTTCAGCTAAATGATAGCTTTTTATTAAAACATACTCTTAGCTGTGGGCTGGAGTTTCATTTAGCATATACTGCCAAGGAGACTGTGGTACTTGCAGGCATCAGTTGAAATTATGACATGAAAGAGCCATTGTCTTTGGCAAAGCAGCTGACACAGACTTTTTTTAATGTTGCAATTAATTTAAAAACTGTTGTGAGCTGTTGTCATGTTCGAACAGTAGTTTAATCCGCTCACATGTTTTTGAAAGTAAACCCTTCCATTATGTCCTGTACTGTTATTTGTCTTTTGTGACTAGATGAAAGACACTCACTTTGAGCTAAAGTAGCATCCACATTTTGATGGATATTTTATGTCCACAAAGCTGCAGAGGTGCCAGGTTGGTATAGCATGAGCGGAATGCTAAGGTGGTCTGCATGATGGAACTGCTCAGATAAAATTTTGGGTATTATTGCATTAAAGGAGTGTGTGCTTGTGTTCAGACTAGAGATTGAACAAGCAGGCATGTCAAAACTTGTCACAGGGAAGTGTAGAAGTGTATGAAAGAAAACATTGTCCTTTTGGGAACGTTGGGAGGAAAACTACGTCATTCAGTTTTAATTGCACCTATTAACACTGCTCCCTGTTAAAGGCTTCCTGATGATGCCATTGCTAAGCCTGTTTTTCAGGGTTTCAAGTGAGCTGAGGTTTAAACTTGCTCCATAGATTCCTATATTGTGATTAAGTAAAAAATGATGATCAACACCAAGTGTCACTTGAGCAGAGGATGGCATAGCCACAGAATGTTTAGTTAAAGGGATTGCAGAGTGCACAGTGAAAACAAGATAATGCCAGGTTTTTATTTCAGGTTTCCAAGAAGTCAATTTTAATTCAAACTGTAGTGAAATTTTCCACTGTTTTTTTTCACACACCTGTTTCATAATGCTGAAGTTGAAGAAATGGAACAACGATAATGAAAATCAGAAATGTGCATATGGGTGAAATTGTAACCAAAGTTTCTCCTACACTAAAAGCATTAAAATTAAAAAAAATAGGGAGAGGGAAGTTCAAGTGTTGTCTGAGTGGATAGCTCAGCAAATACTATTTGTATAATGCATTTGTATGCACCCAAAGTATGGAGATGGCTGAAGTCATTAGGAATGCAGGTTTTTGACCCTTAGCAGTTTAAGGGCAAAAATAAAGACTATTAAGAACAGTGTTAAATTGAGTGGCCTGTGGTATTTGAGCTACAGAAAATGCAGCTACGTAGGGATGAAAGAGAATCTGTGTAATACGCTTATGGATTGTGCTGCCTGAAGTGAGGGAGAGTAGTAGATACTGTAAAAGGGCAGAGTTGATAGAATGAGGCAGCAGGAGCTGTGTCAGACTGAAACAAACAAAATGCAAAGAATGAGTTTGAACAGCTACTTCCTCTTGGTTCTTTTAGGAAATGCCTTTAACGTTAAGAAGATGAAATGTGATGAAGTATCAAGTACTGTGTGTAACCTGCTAATTTATGATGCTGAAATGAATGGGGTGATTACAAGTGCAATGAATGGATAAAACAAAAAAGCAAGGACTTGCCATGTGATCAGTGCCATATGCATAGGGAATTGAAATTTAAAACCACTGAGTGCCTTCCACAGAAGGGCTTTCCCAGGTGAACTTTGGTAAAGCTTCCTGTGTAAACTGGATGTCATACCTTTATTATTAACTGGAAACAGTTTCTTTTCCTTTTAACTGAGTCAGGAGAAGAGGAGGTGCCCCCACACTGTAGTCATTCAGACTGATGTTTCCATGAATTACCTGAATACTTGACCTTGAAGTAGCTGATAACACCATAAACCCAAGACAGTTACAAGTCAAAATCTTTAATCTTGTTCAGGGTGCCGCTGCAGTCAGCTGGCAAGTTCTGAAGTGGTGTGTTTTTATGCTAAACAAGGGCTGACTGTGATTAAGGAAGTGTTAGGCAAAGTAGGTCTTCAGCCTCTATATATTCAGAGCTGGCCAGGTTTACTTAATTTTAAATTAAAGCTCAAAAAGTCCTCGGGTTAATGTGTTGCATTATTATAACTCTTCATACACGGTATTGTAGGAAGTTTTTCAAGGTGTTTCAATTTTGGCTAAAACCTGTTTGTCACAAGCTGATTTAGAAGGCCTGGAGTTGCTGATACATCCTGCTTAGGAGGGATGCAAGGTCTTTCCCAAGTGTGCCCAGCCCTTCTCTTTGCATCTTAAAAATGCACAGCAGATGTTGAGAAATCCCCTCACCCTCTTTCTCCGCTCTGTAGTTAAATGTAGCTGAAATGGCACAAACACATACACTGAGGAGAGCCTCAGAATGGGGACAGAAAGCTCTTCAAAGAGGTGATGCAAAATGGTGATGGACCTGACAATTCAGAAACAGTGCTGGATATACATAAGCAAGGTAGCGTAAGTAGATTCCAATGAACTAATCTGAAGACACGTAAACCTGGAGTAAAGTGTATGGAAAAGTACCTTCTTTTCTGTGAACTGGGGGAAACTTTGGTATCTGGGAGGTGAATGATCCAGGTGGGATGGTGGGTAGACCACCTATATTGCTATGGGAAGGTCACAGTTCATAGAACTGTAGAATCATTTAGGTTGAAAAAGACTTTTAAGATAGAATCCAACTGTTAACCCAGCAGTGCTAAGTCCACCACTAAACCATACCCCTAAGCACCATGTTTGTGTTCTTTATCTATTTGGACAAATGACACTGATAAGCAGTGTCACTTGTTCTGAAATGGGAAGGAATGTGTGTGTCTTGAATGCAGTAAGATGTTACATTTTTAATAAATGACTTTCTGTATTTCTTTTATTTAGAATTTTGCTTTTAGAATTCTGTGTTCTTTGGCAACTTGTATTTTATGAAGCCTGGCAATAAGCCCAGATGCTGCCATATCTTCTATACCGAATGGAGAAGGGCTCATTTTGTTCTTGGTGATTTAAACTCTTGAAAACTCCTCCACCACAGTCCTCTAAAATCTCTGCATTACAAGCAGAAGA
Organism: Sturnus vulgaris; assembly: GCF_052056855.1. Classification (NCBI taxonomy): domain Eukaryota; kingdom Metazoa; phylum Chordata; class Aves; order Passeriformes; family Sturnidae; genus Sturnus; species Sturnus vulgaris. The sequence continues at coordinate 94,672,831 of NC_142244.1, read as the reverse complement.
TGTAGCTATTTTGTTTCCTTGATAGCAAAGGGAGCTGAAATTCTCAGATCTGGTGTTTTAACTGAATTGCTATAAAAGTTGAAGGGCTGGGCTAGTTCTGAATTATTCAAATACCAAAAAATATCTGGAGAGGGGAAGTAACAATTCATGATATGTGGAGAGAATGGATTTCTTAATGGCTTTGCTGTGGAAAGAAGTGTGTTGTATAAGTCGACACTTAATGAAACTCTAGCCCGCAAGAGAATAGACTGCACTGTGATTATTTCTGGCATTTGTATGCATGTTGGTCTTTTTTTGCATTAACACCTAGGATGTGAGATGAGGTCATTAAACATGTAAGTGTGGGAGAGAAAAAAACTTCTGAAATGTTCTGTCTGCTCATTAGTTTCGGGCACCATAAAAATACCAATTTTTTAATTATATATGGAGCATTTGAGTCTTACTTGTGTAAACCACCTCTAAGGTCATGGGTAATTTTATTAGAATAAAGAGCTGAGTAATAAAATACGGCTTTATTCTGTAATTGCTGCTTGAATGGTACAACATTTAGGAACTGTCTTTGAGCACTGTTTGTCCAGAACAGTGGATTTGATTCTATGTAGTCTTTTTTCCATGGTTGATCCTGAAGTCTGCACATAGCTTTGTTCCTGTATTTTATTTAATACACAAACTGATCACAGCACTTAAGTTGTACTTGAATTAATTTTTATTTGGTCTCATATTAACATACTTCATTGCAGGTGAAAGATTGAATCATGAATCCAATGTAATTTATTTGTTTTGATAATTAAATCGTAATTTTCTTAAATATCTTGTGTACACAGTGAGGAACTAGGAGAATTCATGGAGATGAAAGGTGCAAACAGTCCTGGGATCCTTGTACTGACCACGGGCCTCAGCAAACCTTTCATGCGTCTGGATAAATACCCCACGTTGCTCAAAGAACTTGAAAGGCACATGGAGGTATATCTTATCAGCATTTATGTTCCAGCTTAATGATGATTTGACAACAATTATTTTAAAGGTACATGTCAAACATGATGGGACCCAAAATTGCCTTTGTTTGCTCTTCTGTCAGCCTTCTAAACTACAGGCTGCAGTGGTTTATGTAGAAGTCAGTGCAGTAAAACTTCCTGTAAAAGCAAAACATTTCAAGTAAAACTATCCAGGGAAGCTAATTATCATTCCTAGAACAGTCTTACCAGGGTCTCTGGTTGACTTGACATTGAATATGTCTACTGCACACTACTCGAGGTCACTTTATCTTGTAGAGGGAGTGCTGCTTTTCACCTCAGCATGCCAAACACATTGGCAAAAGAGTCCCTCTGACTTCTAGTGAACACTGTCCAAAAGGGATCTTTACAGGATAAGGTGTTTGAGGACCTACTCTTTTCACCTTTGCATTTTATAGGTTAGATGTTTGGAGTGGGAAAAAAAGAAAGAAATAGAAAGTGTGGGGTCTTGTCACACAGATTGATTTGTCAGCCAGTGACAGCAGAACGTGCTAGTTAGTCTGCTAGGGAATCGCCTTTGTGACAAAGCTAACCTGCTAGACAAAACGCTGTAAATGCTTTCCCCTTGGGATTTCAGAATCTCTTATCGACTAGGTCTTGTAAAACTTCTTTGCCTTTATTTTAAGTATAGCTAGGATTGTGCTAAGTAGCTGCAGCTGTAGTTTTACTACAAGACAGACCCAGCAGTGTTTAACAGAAGAAGGCCATGAAGAGACCAGATCAGTCCAGAACTTCAATTTTGCAGAATTGTTTATTTGTTTTTAGTTAAGCCTGTAACAGTTTTAAAAATTAGTTTGGCTAGAACTGAACTTTCTATGTATGTTTTCTCCATTGTTTTTAGGATTATCATCCGGATCGTCCAGATATTCAAAAATCCATGACTGCCTTCAAAAATCTTTCTGTAAGAGTGATAAAAGAATAGATTATATATTTTAAGTAGAATGTTTTCTAATTGCATCTCCCTCCGTTGCTTAAAAAAGTGAGGCTTTTCCATAAATGTGTAATAAATTTTTAAAACCCTGGAAATCAATACTGCATGTGGGCAGAGCTGAGGATGGTAATTGGCTGGGGAGTTGTAGTAAGTAGCTATTGGTGTAAGAGTTGTGTGAAGTATTCTGCACCTCTTTTTCTGCCCTCTCATCATAATTAATCTCTTTTTCTACTAGTGCTTGCATGACTAATGTCCTCAAGAAGGGCTTTACAAATGAGTACATGTTCTTTTTTTTTTTTTTTTTTTTTTTTTTTTTTTTTTTTTTTTTTTTTTTTTTTTTTTTTACGTGCATTCCTTCTCAGGGAATGATGTTGGATTTGAGAGAGGTTGAAGAGGAAAGTGCTAGTGAAGTTCAGAAGATGCAAAACTTGTAGTAATAATTAGAACAGGAATCCTAATTTGAACAGAGAAGCTGTCTGCTACTGTCTTTACAAAAAAATTAAAACTTATGCCTCAGTTGCAACAAGCAATGATTAATGCAGTCTCAAGAAACTTAATGCATTATGCTTCCTGTTAGGAATGTGTGCTGAGGATAACCTGGCATTTTTTTATTTTTAAATCAGAAATGTAGTGTTGTAAGTGTTCGGAAGAGGTTTGTGGATTACCTCCTGTTGATGCAATACAAACAACAGGAAACAATTCTGTTGAGAAAAATTCAAATGAATAGAAGTAGAGCAGGTTGGAGTTACTTAATAAAAGTAGAAGCACAAGGTTATAAACACTCATGGTTTGCACAGGTGGCATGTCTCTTCTTACTGAAAGAAGATGCTTTGTTGTATAGATGTGTATTTCTGACAGCTGTGTTACTCTTTGCTGCTGAGCATGTCCATTTTTGATTAGTCATACCAAAATTTGAAGTAAAAAGGAAGGAGAAAATTGAGTAACAGAGCTATGACTGAATTTGGAATCGTAATTTAAGTCAGTGTATTGAAAAAACTTAATATTTAATTTAGTAAAACTAGTTTATAAAAAATATTGGTAATAGTAATCTAAATGAAAGTGCTTCAAGTAAGGTGCTCTCTTCTGTGTGTTACAAGCACAGCAGCAGTAAATACAACTGTAGTGGTATTTCTACGCTTAACCCATTCCAAATTGGTAGAGCTTACAGAGATGATGTTTTTCCCTGTGTTTGTTAGGCACAATGTCAAGAAGTACGGAAACGGAAAGAACTTGAGCTGCAAATACTGACAGAAGCTATTCGTTGTTGGGAGGGAGAGGATATCAAAACACTTGGCAATGTGATTTACATGTCCCAAGTCATGATTCAGTGTGCTGGAAGTGAGGTAATGTCCTTCTCATCTTTACTGTCACTCTTCCAATTTTGAGTAGAAATTCATTATAATCATTGTACAAAAGAAATAAAGAGAATGCTTCAGAGATGGTAATCTAAGGTAAAGAATTTCTCTGATTTAAGGCATTTTTTACAAAATCTGAAATAGAATTCCTTGAAGACAGATGGTCTCATCTGTAAAATTTACTGAAGTGACTGAATACAGCAGTTATACAAATTTTAAGATGATTTTTCAGGGCTTTTTTTCAAAGTGCATGATTAAACAAGATTTTCCATGTGTTATTTGTTACAGGATCATTGTGCACTGCAGTTATTATGGTGTGTTTTAGATAGCAAAAGGTTTAAAGCTTTATGTTATAAGGTGTCAGAGACTTTTTTTTTGGCTGTTATGAACACATTGCTGAAGTAGTAAATGTTGAAATGCAAGCTTGAGTACTAAATGCTCTTTGAGAAATAGAATAAGATGATACATTAGAAAGTTAAAAGTGACACATTTGGGTGATTTTTTTTTTTTCCTTACCAAAGAAGCAAATAAAACAAAGAAAAGCTTGTCCTGCCAGAAATAATGTTAAATAATCTTAAAAGCAAGTACTAACAGAAAGGCAACGTTATACGGGTTACTGACATGTTTTTATTGCTTGTTGTTCTCTTGAAAAATCAATGAGGCTTTGAACCTGATGAGGGTTTTTGAATTGCAACCTCATTCAGTCCATTTCCTCCTTTAGAACAACAAGTTCCATAAATATGAAGAAAAAGAAATATGTTTATGCAGCTGAATATTTGAAAGTTAGTCACTTGATATTTTTCTCTCAGATGTTTTGTTAGGTGTTAAAGTAGATAAATAAGATTCAGTAGAACTGATAGGGCATCTTCTGCAGTCATGTGTCTTTTTAAAGCCAGCAAAGCAAATCACCATCCCCCATTCTCATCATGAGGTAAAATGTCAAAAATAATGGACTTCTAGAAGTTTCTGATTAGCATAATAGTTTTTTGGCGAGATACAGGACAGCCTCATTCGTGCAACAGCAACTGGGTTTGATTGTTTTTCTAAAAATGATGCAGACATTTGCAAATGTTTACTTAAAAATATTAAGACTTGCTAAGGACTTGTAATTTTGCAAGGATCCTTGAAATTAGGATGGTGGCTTTGTCAGTTGATATACTTATTTTGCCATTAAAGTATTACACTTTAATGCTTTTCCCTTTTGTTGTTTATAGCATTAGATTCAGAGTAAACTCATTCCTCCTTCCATAAAAATACCCCAAAACAAAACCACAATGGATAACTTCATACATGGAACTAGAAAATTAAAACCAGAACAAAGTAATGAGTGCTTTTGTTGTGACTACAATAATTATTCCTTTGCTTTTTCTACTTCTGGGCATAATCCAGTGTTTAAAAATCTGATCTCCAATTTGAGAGACCACAGTCTTGACACAACTGTAACAGTAGCCGTCTAAATTATAGGAAGAAATAGATCCAGTATGTAATTTTGGTTTTACTGAAATTGGCCAAACAGTTGTTATTGTATTAAACAAGGTCAGTATTTTACCCAGACTGTAAAATTCCTGTTTTAAAATACAAGACTGTACTCTTCTGGAAGATATATAGACATGTGTTAGTAGCACTTTTCAAATGGAAAATAAGTAATTCTGTCTTTTTTTTTTTTTTTTTTTTCCTGAATACAATGGAGAGAGTTTTGCACTGAGCAAATATTTGTGGAGTAATCACCCAGTTATAATGCTGATAGCTTTTAGTAATAGAAAAATGGGAGAATGACTTATGATGGTGTATTTACTTTTTCATTTTCTTCTTTTAACAAGGAAAAGAATGAAAGGTATCTTCTTCTCTTCCCTAACATTTTGCTTATGTTGTCTGCCAGCCCAAGAATGAGTGGGTTTATCTATCAGGTAAAGTAATACATTTATACGTGTGTAAAAATGTGTTGGGGGTTGTGTTCTTACCAAATGATATTTCATAGGAAACCTGGAAGGGATATTAAACTTTTGCATTTCTAAAGAGAAAAGGCAATATCTGCAATAAGAAGTGGTCATCTGTCTTATAAAATTCTGGCCTAGAAGACCAGGTTGTGATTTTCTTTGTGGCTGTGACAAAGGAGAGCTGTCTCACCAAGGAGGCATTGTTTTTTTACCTTGTTAGTAGTTGGCTGATGAGAGGAAGTATTGGTAGCTTTTTAGATCTATGTAGGAAACCAGTGTTGCTGCATAGTGTTCTGACAGCTGCTTGAGACTTAACAAAATTGCACAGGCCCCTTAAGCCTTTGTTAGTGTGAATCAGGCTGTTACCATCAGTTTTAGATGCATCCGGATTAGTGTTTTATCTTGGAATTGATGGCACACTCTAAAAATTAATCTTTTAGTTTTTTCTCTTTAATGAGCGCTGAGTCACAGAGCAGGAGTTGTTTTGGGGCTGATACAGTAGATTCCCTCTGGCTGAAGTGGAAAGCATGCTCCAAATGTATGCTTGATATACTCTAACTATTGCAAAAGATGAAGTACATGGACTGATAGTCAGTCCCTGGCCCCAGCCTCGGGCTCCCCAGTGTAGCACCACCTGAAATGCATACAATGTGACATTAGAGACCTTAGCAGCAGGTGTTTCACTTCACAGATCCTCTGCTCACAGCCAGTAGACACAGTCTGAGCTCTCTCCCAAGTTTCCTAGCTGAGTACTTGTGGCTGTTGCTCCACAGAGCTGTTCCAGAGGTGGAACAACTGCTGTAGTGCAGCAGTGCCGTTTGTCCTGGCTCCCCTGGAGCTCTAGGCTGTGTTTCACAGAAGCACTTGCATCTTGGGTGTGTAGTTGCAAAGACTCCTAAGAAAGGCAAATGTGCAATCCATGACCTCCAAAGTCTTGCAAATGTTCAAGTAATGCCATGCAGGCCTGGGGCATCACAATAAAATACCAAAAGACAGGGGAAAACTGCAACAAAGTTCTAAAAGAAGACAGATTTCATCTACTAGAAATGCTTCTGTAAAACAGACACTTGAACAGTTCATTCCTTTCTCCTGAGCAGTGATATGCCTGCTTCAAAGGAATATTGAAGGTTGGTGTTCCTATGTGATCAACTAGAATCAGTCACAAGATGTGACCTTTTTTTTTTTTTTTTTTAAATTAAGAGCAATTAAATTCCAAGATTTGTGTTTGGATTCGTACCTTACCTGCCACAATTGTAGATGGATTTGTCTGAAATGTTGCTGCATTAGGTGGTTCAAATGGACAGTCAAGTTTGTTAATTTTGTGCCGCTTCTAATTATCCCAATGTTAATGAAAAATATACTAGAAAAGGCAAGTTAGTTCTGTGTTCCGGGTGGCACAGTCAGAATTTTTGGTGAGGGTAGATTCTTCTGTACTGATTACAAAGGCAGCTGACTGGAAATTTAGTATGTTAACAAGCAACATGAAATTAAACAGTCCATCAAGCTTTATTTTTCCTCTCCAATCACTTGCATCTCTTCTTCCCACCTACTTTATCCCCTAGGTGCACAGCATTGTTCAAAAAATAAATAAGCCATTTTCTGTGATCTGTCTTCAGCTCCTACTCACAATGGCCACAGCCCTCTCTTAGTGTTCACTATCCAACCATCTCTTGGAAACAAAACTCTTGATTTCCTCACAACCTCGTGTGATAGTCCCATCACTGAGAATGTCTCAGATTTTAAAGAGTACATCTTCACAGCAAGGTGAAATTATTTCACCACTGTTTGTGTCTGAGATAGTTGCTCAGAGCCCATCTCTAGAGTGCATAATGTGGGCCTCCTGCATATTTTTTCTGAGGTTCACCTCTCAGAGCTGGGATGGATGTGGACAGAAGATGATGCAGTTCTCTCAGTCATGCTCAGGGAAATTATTCCATTAGAGGCATCATCCAACATAACACCTTCCCTGCATTTCTGACTAGCCCAGTTGTTGTCAGGCTTCAGATTTTCTGGTTGATAGTGCTGATATCTACCATGTGAGCTAATGGGAAGAACTTGTAGCAGTGGTAAGCTGAAGTCACAAGGAGCAAGGACCTTAGGAGGGCTACACAATTGTTTGTTAAAAGAAGGGAAATATGAATGATCTACAAGTTCACTTCAGTTTTCTGTTTTGCTGACTTTGTACTTATTTTTTGCCATGTAGTTGGGGTGATCTCTGTCACCAGTGTACCCCTATACTGCCTCCCCTCCTGTGTCAGCAGTTCTTGCACATCTCACTTGTGGTTGTATGCTGTGTTATTCATGAACCAGCAAACATGGGAAAGAAGGAAAAAGAACAAATTTTAGCTGCATTGTGTGCATGGACACCATATTTCCTTCAGTGGGGAAGCTGCCACAAGAGAACTCCTCCTTTCTCTTTGGTATCTTGAGCTTGAGCATGCTCTGTGCCTACAGAATACCAAGGGATTTTTTGTTTTCAAGCTTCTAAGAAACCTTTGTCCATTCTGCTGTCTTTAGGAAAGAGGAAAACATAAAGTTGTTTTTTATTCTTTTTGCTCTGTTGGAGCCAAAATTCCACAGTACATAGTATTTGTGCTTTTGCCAGTATTTGCTGAATAGTGTTTCTGTGCAGGAGAATACAGGATCTGTCTTAAAGAACTTTTATTGACGTTTCATTTTCGGTAAAGCCTTTCATCTCAAAAATATTCAATTTTATATTATTCTGTGTTTCTAAAGTCATCCTAAACTGGCTTTATTTTCCTTCTTGGCTAGGTGTAAAATGTGATCTTCTGCAAAATTAATATGTTCTTCTGAAGAACATTTACAAATTTGAAGGTGTTAACTGCTTTTTTTTTTTTTCCTCCTCAAAGTATTTCCATAAGGGAATTTAGTAGTGGCATTACTAGAGAAATAAATCATCAGTAAATAATTGATGCATTTATTTAGTGAAATACTGCTTTATAAATGTAGTTATTCTACAGACCTTATTCTGGGAGCTAATCAAGCAGTTTGCAAACAAATGTGCTTAAGGAAGAGTCACTATTACTTCCAGTCATGTAATATGGATGATCCTGAAGATCTCAATTTCAAGAACTTGAGACTGAGGAATGATCAGTGTTGTATTTGTATGGTTTTTGTAGCCTGAATAGGTATCAGCTAGACTTACTGATGTCACAGATGTCATTTGCAGAAGTTGGACATATGAAAAACTCCCATTGTGAGATGTTCATATGGATTTTTAAATGTTTTTAATCCCATCAGGGTATATGTGCCATTTTACTATGAATGTCTTTATTCAGACCTCAAGTTAGTATTTTCTTTAATTGGTAAGGTTTTTATGTGTTTTATATTTAATGTTAATATTACCATTTTTTTTTTTTTTTTTTTTAAGGGAAAACTGCCTATGACAGGAATGACTATTACAAAGCTAGAAGACAGTGAAAACCATAAAAATGCATTTGAAATATCAGGTATTGCCCATTAGTATTTTTATTTGCTAGTTATTCCAGGATATACTGTTTCAAACATCAAATGCTCACTCTGATCAGAGGAAAAAACTTTTTCTTTGTGAGGGTGGCCAAGCACTGGCACAGGGTGCCTGGGGAAATGGCTGTCCTTGGAGGTTCTGGAAAGTTCCCTGGCCATGATCCCAGGAAACCAGTTCCAGGTGTCTGTGCTTGTGCAGTGTGGGGAGTGTGACCTACAGAGGTCCCTTATAGCCTCAGCCATCCTGTGATTATACAGACTTTGTAACACTACCCAAAGCCTCACTTGAAGGCTGTTTTTTACTGCTTCTCCTAAGCACTTAAGGAGCTCTTTGCATGGGATTCATCCTGGAATTTCTGTATCTTTATGAATGGAGGCAGTAGCCTTGGAGAAGCTCTTTTGTGATGAAACAGTTCAAAGTACACTATTCACTGAAAGAACAGGAATTTGAGAGGCTCTGGAAAAGCCTTGAGCAAGAGTTTTCTTCTAGAAATTTTCCACCTCTTCCCTGAGAAAATGAGATGCTCCTTTAGCATCTCTGATGTTAATGATTGTTGCCATTATGCTTGTATTTGGTCATTTCTATCTGTTTAGTCATTCATTTAATCATGTAGATCTTGAGACAATTTAAAGGACAGAACAGGGTCCCCATGCTGAAGTTTCACATCTTCATTCATTTCCTGGATCAGTTCTACCTCCAAGCAGGTTGCATTTAAATAAATTAATTGTAAGTGCCTCAAGTATGATATCAGTACCATGAGTCACAGGGAAGAAATTGTTTGTTGAGAAAAAAATGTTTTTTTGCAATAATAGCTATGAAGCTGACCTCAGGGGGAATGTGATGGGTTAATTGGTGTTAAGTGCAGAAATGAAAGTTATCTTTGAGATACATTGAGATTACATTCCCAAGTGACTTTTGCCTTAGGTTTAGTTTTATGCCTTCTTCTGAGAGAAGATTGATGAACTCTTATTTTATAACTTCACCTATGTTGTAGTGTACAGACTGGAAAAATGACATTTTAGGCTACGTGCTGGCTTTACTGGGGAAGATGGAGAAGCATAAGGCTGGGAGATGAGCCTATCTCCCACTCTTGTCATTTAAGGTTGTGCTCAATTAGTAGAGCTAGGGGAAAGAAGTAGAACTCCTGTGCTAGGCTAAGAATAAATACATGGAGGCGATGTGTGTTACAACCTGGAAAAGAGGGTACTGTTGTACTGAAAATATGATTTAATTTTTTGCTTAGTATTGAGAGGGCATAATATTTTAGGAAATTAGTGTATTTTTTAATCATGTCAGATTGACTAAACTGTTCTTTTTTCCTTTCCTGTCTTTCTGGTATCTATCACCTAGGAAATATGATTGAAAGGATATTAGTATCTTGTAACAACCAACAAGATTTGCATGAATGGGTGGATCACCTGCAGAAGCAAACCAAAGTCACAACTGTTGGGAATCCCACCATAAAACCTCACTCTGTGCCATCTCACACGGTAAGAAAGAGCTTCTGGACTGAAGTGAATGAGCAGAATTAGGTTGTCTGGCAAATATAACACCATGGAAAGCTTTTTGTTTAGCCATTAGTAGCAAGAGCTAAACTTAATTACTGTAGTTTAATATGTAAAAAGACAATTCTTTTTTAAATTGTGTGAACGAAGAATAAAATGCTGAAAACTCAGTGTACCAATTTGATGGGGTGAAAGAAAGTTCATTATCATTACTTTTTCTGTTTTGACCAAGTGCACAGGCCACCCTCTTTTAAGTTTGCTTAGAACAGTAGGTTCTAAGTAGGTTTCTAAGGTAATTGGTGATGTACTTGACAGGCTGTGGAGAAACAGTAATTCCTTTTGGGTTCTACATTTGAATTTTTGTATATGAATGGTTCTAAATTTAGCTCCACCCTTAATAGTGAGAGAAGTGGGAGCAGGACTGCTTGTAGCTGTTCTTTCCTTAGTTTGTGCTCTGTCTCTGGTAGACAAAAAAAATTTAAGCTCCTTTTTTCAAAAAAATAATTTAGTGGAAAATTTTTCCAAGGCCAGCTGTAATAAATGGAAATGCTATAGCAAGTGGGATTATTTCACCAGTCCTTGATGACACTGTCTCCATTATGATAATATGCTTTCCTTCCTTTCTCATCATGTTTGACAGCTTCCTTCCCACCCAGTGACTCCCTCCAGCAAGCATTCAGACAGCAAGCCAATACCACTGACTCCTGCCTACCACACTCTCCCTCACCCATCACATCATGGGACTCCACACACCACAATAAACTGGGGACCGCTGGAACCTCCGAAAACGCCCAAGCCTTGGAGCCTGAGCTGCCTGCGCCCCGCGCCGCCGCTGCGGCCCTCAGCTGCTCTCTGCTACAAAGAGGTGAGAGGCAGCAGACAGGAAAAACACAGTGTGGCAGGCCTTCAATAGGAAGTTGTAAATTTTTTTTGTGGTGTCTGTGTGTGTGTGTGTGACTTGGCTTTAATTTTGTCAATCTCCTAAACAACGGGAACAAGTGAGAGTTGATCCACAGTGCGAGATTTATATTGAGATGTAGCTGCTATAACGGGTTCTTCTATTTGGCTGTACTATAGGCTTATTTTGTAATTTAGCTTAAAATCCTTTTATATTTTCATGTGTAGGCCACTAAATTCTCCAATGTGTTAAAATTTCAATCATCTTTATTATAGTGTTTAGCATACAATAACACTCAAAACCTATCTTGATTATCTTTGGTAGGTCCTGCTCAGTCATCTTTTTACTTTCTTGTTCTGTATTTTCAGAAGATGTATTGTATCCTTAAGGTAAAGGGTAGACCAGCATAGTCCTTTTGTTCCTGAAACTTAGTAATGTTCCTGTAAATTATTGTGACCACATTTTAAGCAGAAATGTTTCTGGGTTTGTTTGTTTGTAGTTTTTGTTTGTTGTGTTGGGTTTTTTTTGTTTTTTTTTTTTTTCCTGTAGACTTCTGTTAAAACAAACTTAAACTTTTACAAATTTTGGCTTTGAAGAGTTTAGCACCTGCCAAGCTTCCTTGTTAGGTCCTTTTTTACTTGCTTACCAATAGACAAGTGAAATGAATTCTCTTCAGCTGTTCAGGAAAAGGACCTGTTAATGTATTCCTGCCTCTTCCCTTCACTATAGCTCCCAAACAGGCTGAATGCCTTTGCAGCAGGTTTTATGTACATTTCTGTTAACAGAACAGCTAAAACATTTGGCTGTGTGTATAGTTGGAGGAAGGGTAGAGAGGAAATCAACCAATTCAGGCAAATTGAACATGGCAAAAAATATTAGTAAACTGAATATTGGTGCTGTTAAAAGGTTTTTAGTTAGTAATGCCTGTATGCATTTTAGAAGTTAAATTCTTGAAATACTGTCTAGAAGCTCTGCTTTTATTTTTCCTATACAGGATCTCAGTAAAAGCCCTAAAACCATGAAAAAGCTGCTTCCCAAGCGCAAGCCAGAGCGGAAGCCATCGGATGAAGAGTTTGCACTGAGAAAAAGTAAGAGAGAGACTTGGAACAAATATCTGCATAATGCAAAGGGTGGAATGAGCATCAGTTAAAATTCTGTAAGAGTTAGATGTAAAGTGTAAGCAAGTTCCTGTCTCATGTCAGGGCAGAGGGGTAGCTATCTCCAGAGGATAGTTTGTTATATTCATCTTATGCTATGATGGCATTAGTTGCTTTGTAGAGCTTTAACTGATTGCTGCAGTGGATGTCTGCTTGTGAAGTGCCTATTTCTGTTTGTTACAGAAGGAAGGGAGGTTAACTGGAGAGCCATGTGAAGTTCAGTTGGGTAAACCTGTCTTTTAGTACTGTAAAGTACAACATGAAGATACTGAACCACACTTGCAGAATACTTTGTAGCTATATTCTTAAGTTGGTCTTGGTAGGAACTTCTGTTGTCCTAGGTGTTGGAACGCTGGTTATTGCTTCAGATTTGAAGACAAGTTGCTTCTAATATCATTCCTCCTAAGATCCAACAGTCTCCTCTTATCTCCTGTAAATAAAGTAACTTGCACATGTCTGTATGTAAATAAATTGCAGATATTTAGGCTGCCTGAAGTCTGGAGAAAAATGCTGATCTAAGAGAGACTGAGTAATATACACAGAGAGGTCAAAATCTGGATGTTGGGATAATTTGAAGTGGAGGGAGCATCGATGTTATCAAGCAAACACAGTATTCACTTAGCTGTCAGTGTTGCTGTAATTCTTCCTTAGAAATTTGTGTGAGTTTATAATCTCATTACTTGTATCAATAAAAGACAGGGTGTTTTATTGGGCAGATTTTTGCTGTAACTTTTGCTTCTCTGTGTCTGTCCTTTGCTTATGGACTTTTTAAGATAGAATCTGTGCCATGAAGTGTGTTATTGTGGCAGTTGTCTTTCACAGGCAAACTTCAAACCTAGTTATTTAATGGGGGAAAAGTGTTTTTGAAAAAACAAGTTATTTTGCCTTGCACATAGACTTCTGGGGTCATCTAAACTAATAATGGTAGAGGCACCTCTAGATTTCTGATTGGGATTTCACTCTATTGCAAGTGAACAATTTGGCAGTATTTTTACTGAGTCACCCAGTGAGATTTGCTGTGGAACTTTACCTTTTGGAAAATGTTGCCATGTTAAGCTTGAAAAGTTAAATTTGTTCAGTATTGCTGCTTCTACGTTGAAGTCCGAGTAGATTAGAGTATCACTTTTCACAGGTATATATACCTGATAGTGGTATCTTTACTTCTGCATGCTGGACTGAAATAATGCTGTTAATTCTGAGTTTTATTTTCAATTGTGTGCTGTTGAAAGGGGTAAATCTGATTTTATATCACACACATATATATATATATGCACAAATGCAAAAAGTTTTCAAAATGTTTTCTATGAATTAGTATTCTGTTTCTTGATTTCTTTGATTAAATAATGGAATAGTATGCATATTGAATTGTATATTTGTATAATAACTTGAGTATATAGGGGTTTTTCAGTAAAAGGGCTGCTTTAGAGTGAGAGTCCTCATACTTCAAAACACATTCTGTACAAGATCAGATGCTCAGAAAATTTCTTGAATGTGTGGGTGGTTACTCTGAATTGAATTTTTTCTAAGCATTTCAAAATAGTATTTGTCTTTTTAAACTGTTACTTTTGTTCATTGAAATTTGAGTTTTAAAATGGTATGATTGAAAAATTTTAAAGGTTTGATTAGGCTGAACTTTGGACTCAACTGAACTGTACTGATTTACAAAGGCTTTTCTATATTAAGAAACATGCCCATGTTTAAAATTCTATTTTTCCCATTGATTCTAGGTACAGCTGCTTTAGAAGAAGATGCTCAAATTCTTAAAGTAATTGAAGCATATTGCACAAGTGCCAAAACACGTCAAACACTAAATTCAAGTAAGTTAGAAAGTACTGAAATGGGTAGAAATGGCTAACTAAAATACAAATGAGATAGTTTGCAAAAGAGAGTGCTGTATATTCTCAGGCTTTTGCAAATAGCAAGTTGGACCTGCAAATAAGAATAACCTGTTTCTAGTTTAGCATCAGTGCCACGTGTTTATGTATTGGATGCCAAGGACCATGGTTAGAGACTATGATTTTTTTCGGTATTTTGAAAAAATCCAAAACAACAAAAACCCCAAATGTGACTACTTGTCATGGTTTAAAATTGTGCTAAAGCTTCACCAATGAATAAGAGGTGTCTGAACTGAATAATAACAGCTAATCAGTATGCTTTTGGATAAATTTCAAACTGGTAAGTAGGAGGAATGAAGACGTCATCGTAATTTTAGAGGACTGTATTTTTGTTGTGTTCTGTTCAACAAAGACTTTTTCCATGGAAAAGTAACCTAGACCTATAGAAATTTCTTTAATTTTATTGCCACTAGTTGTTTTTAGTATTAATTACAAATTTTAATCCCATCTCATAATTTCAGGAGAAATTGTTCTCAGATGTGTGTTGCCTAAAGCCATTTTTAGTTTCTCAGATCAATACCTAGCATATTGAAAACCTGTAACGTGCCTCTGGGGTCCTACTTCATTTAATCCAAATCAAGGTTGCCATGTGGAGTTCCTCTGCATTGTAAGTAAAACACTGCTCTAAGCAGGGGAGTCCACCAGCATGTGTTCCATTTACACAAGGAAGGAGAAAATGCTGTTGCGTTTGTTCCTTTTTGCACTGTTGAATACAAATTTAATTTGGAGATCCTTGGAACACAGTATAATGATCTTGAAGTACTTGGCTGGTTTTGCTGCAACTAGAAGACTGGACATCATAACTTCTTGTCCTCTAAAGCTATTTAAATTTTGCTATATTAATCACTCTTACTGCTTCCTACAGTGCTCTAGGCCTGTTTTGCTTCCAAGCAAGAGCACTTCATGCTGACAGTTGAAGTCTTAAAATGTAATTGCAGACTTAGTTCTTGAATTTTCCTAATACATGTTCATTTGCTATTACCACCTTG
Source organism: Sturnus vulgaris (assembly GCF_052056855.1). Classification (NCBI taxonomy): domain Eukaryota; kingdom Metazoa; phylum Chordata; class Aves; order Passeriformes; family Sturnidae; genus Sturnus; species Sturnus vulgaris. Next base: position 94,657,664 of record NC_142244.1, on the reverse strand, counting down.
GAAAAAACACAGCTACTTTGTATTCCTATGTAACTTACAGTGGGAATATGGCAGTTATATTGGACTGTAAAAACTTCTCAAGTAACAACAAAAGCCTTAATTTTAATTTTTCTGTCTTAATGAACTGTAGATCTCCAAGATCATGAAATCACCTACTACTATTATTTTTTTATTAATACCAGTCTTTTTTGTAGCCCTACAGTCATTACAGTAGTGTGCCTAATTGGCTAAAAGGAATGATTGAGTTCATAGTTCAAAGTTCTGAAGATATACTGTTGTTCCAAACAAAATCAAATTAGATGATTGCTGTCTAAACACCTTAGCTGTGATCTGTTATTTCCAAGGAAAATGTGACAAGAAATGGTTGGGAAAACATTTGCACTTGCACAGTACTTTGTGTGTGTGCAGATATGAATTGGATATGATTTTTTTTTTTGCTTGCCAATTTTTCCTGTCTATGTATATTTAAGAAATATACATAGTGCTGTGAGTATCATTGCATACATCAGAAGTCAGCAGCTTTTATTTGCTCTTAATTGCAGCAAGAAACAATTTTTTTATTGATTAGGTACACAGCTGCTTTGTTTAGAAAGCATAGTGTTGTCACCTAAGACTAGGTTTCAGGAGGTCCATTTGTAAACTGGAATTGGAAATGGGGAAAGAACCAATAAAGCTGGAATTGCTTTTATTGGAGCAGTAGTCAGTGTAGAATAACAGAATGAGCAAGTTGCTTGTCATCTGTGAAGTATACTGGTTTTTTACATAGTCCATTCTTACCTCCTTGTTAATATTCTGCCTGTCCCTCACAGCACTCACTGGGCAATTCCCCTACCTGCACCTTAATCTGCTGCTTTTGGCAGTGTCAGTACAGCTGACCTATGGCACCAGTGCAGGCTGGTAAGGTGTAGCATTAGAGGTAGCAGAGCAGCTTTTTATCACTTGTTTGGGTGGGAAAGAAGTGGGATTTAATTTGGATAGATAGATAGATGGATGGATGGAAATGAAAGAACACAGTCTGACTTTCTCATGCTCTTTGAACACTGAGCTTATTTTGCATTTCTGCTTCAAATGAAGACTTAAAATCCTCTGCAATATCATGTGCATGGTGGCTCATAACTTGGCCACTTACATGGCTTCAGTCCTTGGATATTGCCAGGCCTTGAAAAATTAAAAAACTTGCTTACGATGTTTGACCAACTATCCTAGAGATCTGAAGGTATTTAATTGGGGAGATGGACTCAGGTGTGTAGGAAGAGGTGTATGAGGGGTCAGAATGGGCTAGGCTGTGTCACTATTAGGCTCTTTGCCATGTTTTTCTGTGAGCTAATTTACCATATGGTTTAACAAATAACAAAGGATATGGGCACAGGAAAAAATATACTTTGAAAATCTCCTTCAATGGGTGCAAGATGTTACTGCTGGTTTAGTAATCAGCAGCCCTGCTCTGCATGAGAACCTTTGCTTTTCTTTTTTCCCCCTTCATTTTCCTCTTCACAGTGGTGACACAAGCACTTCTGTTGGCTGTGTTGTGAGCTGGTGGGAAAATTACCTGCTTTAACCCTACAAAAGATTTTTTCATCTGAAGCTGTTTCCTGACCTGGCTCATGAAGCAGCTGTACAAAAGACTGTGTCATTGCAAGGGAGGGAAAGGATGAGGTACAGATATGTGATGGGGAAGGGGCTGTTGCTTTTCACATTGGTGCTGGATCATGCTGGCTTACTGTGTTTGTTTACTGCTCTGTGCCCAGTCAAATCCTCCCCAGACCAAAACTAACTCTGTATTTCAAAAGAATCTGACTTCCTCTTCAAAAAATTCTACTTTCAAACAATATTTTGTTACTCAAAATTCTCAACTGAGACTGCCTAGAAACTTAAAAGCCACTTCAAAATTGTATTATAACCGTTCAAACATTATTATGTGCTGAGTGTAATTTATACCTAAACCCCAAACAAATTTGAAAAAAAAAAGAAAAAACCCAACTTTGGTGCCTTTTTAACAATATTTTCTCTTTTCCTTCTCTTCCCATCACCTTTTTGCTTTTATTTCATGTGTTTGGTTGTGGCTATTCCTTACGTTCTCCTCCTCATCCCACCTCTGCCTATCCACATCCACCATTTCATTTCACCTATACATCCTTAGCATGGCAAGGCACTGACCTGATGCATAATCACGTCTTGGCTGATGATGACCAATCAAGTCTAGACTCCTTGGGTCGTCGCAGTAGTCTTTCTCGTTTGGAGCCTTCAGACCTCTCAGAAGACTCTGACTATGACAGTATATGGACAGCCCATAGTTACAGAATGGGGTCTACATCTCGTAAGAGCTGTTGCTCATATATCTCTCACCAGAACTAATGCACTTCTGAGCTTTTTCTTAACAAATGCTTGTTGTATCACAGCCTGCTTTTCTTAGATGTTTTCTTGCTGTTCCTTGTCTCTTTAATGTGATATTTTAACAACTTCTGAGGGAGCTCCTGAAACTTCAGTTATACCTGGTGGAAGGCTCTATTGTCAATTCAGTACACGTACAAATAAGTAATTCTAAAAAGTGTATATCCTGTTAAGGATGATACTTCTTGAGGGTTTTTTTAACTGACAGATGTTAATTTGTAGCTCTGAATGGTCTTTTTTTCTTTTGACTTGGTCAGTGTAGTAGCAGGTCCTTTACTTTCTTTTTTTTTTATTTTGGATAAGCACATTTTTATATTTTGTACTGAAACCATACTGGTTTGAGAGCTGAGTGCCAGCTATATGGAAATACCTTAGTGGTAGTGGTTGGATTTTCTACATATTATTAACAAAATACATAGCTGGTAGAGTTAAGTGAAATGCAGCTTAAAAATAAGCAGTACAAGAGCTGTACAATCATTCAGATATTCACATATCTGGCCTATTTGTTTGGAAGAGCATTTGCTAATCCGTAAAAAATTCTGGTTTTATACTGGTGTCTTTTGCTTATTGTTTAAAACGTTTATATGAAGGACCTCACTGCCCTTTCCTTACCCCAGTCTGGCAATTGTCATGAATACCTGGCAGTCCATGTTCATTACATGCGGTGTTTTGGTACTCTCATGTTACCTGTGGTCATGCTGTCACTTTACTGTATGCAGTAGTGTGGCAGAAAGCAGGGTTTAGATGTTTACTTGCCTGTTAAAATACACAACTGTCAACTCTCAATTGACCATTCTTCTTGAAAAGACAAGATGAAAATGATTCCCCTGATGGAGGCTCCAGTGTTCAGCATCTGAAACTCTAGGTACAACTGTGATCAAATTGGCTTTTTGAAAGTTCTGAATAATAGAATGCTTGGCTTTTGGGTTGTGCCGTTTGGAGCATGTCTGTGACAGATTTTATTGTCTTGTAACTTTTCTCATAAGCAGGTTTGTTTTCAGCAGCAGCTCCTCACTTACAGTCATGTTGGCTTTTTCAGAGAACTGTGACATGCTGTGCACAGCTGAAGGTCTCAAACCTGCATCTGGGACACTGTTGGAGTGAATTGTGTGTGTTCTGTCTCGTTGCTAAAGTAATTGGCATCAAAACAAAAACGGCGTGTTTTCCAAATCTTTGGAAGCATTAGGGAAAAGTGTGGTGAAAGTGATGAAAGGACAGAAAGAGTTCTCAGTTTTGCGAGGGTTCCCAAGTGCAACTCTTATCATTTTTCACGTAAGCATATTATCCAGTGTTTAGGTACTACACTAAGAACAATTTCAGAGTAATCATGCTGAAATTTAACTGCAGCCTGGGAACTTGATCACACTGTTCAAAAGGTAATCAATACCTTTCTGCAGATTACGCAAACAGAAAGTTGCAATTGCTAGATGTGCATGATTCCAGAAGATGGTCAGTGTGGAGAAGATGTTTCAAGGCAGTTCACATCTTCAATTTACATTCAGTCTTGTTTGATCTCCTGCTTTATCTTCTCTCACTTGTTGTTGGCATTCTATAATGTGACTAACAGAAGCAGGAGTTCCTACTAAGGAGGGTTTTCAGGGGTACATTTTACTGCTGGTCATATATTATTAATGTAATGACCACAAACTTGTGTATGTTGAACCTTTTGCAAATGGAGGAGTCTTGCTTAGAGAAATAAGTTTATGTGCTCCATATCATTTCACAGTACATTTGGAACTCACTTCACTCCCTTCTTCTTTTCAGTCAGTTTTTTTTTTTTAACATATAAGGAAAGTATGGATTTTTTTTTGCCCTGTTTCGTATGCTGTGGTGTTCTAGTTGAATAATGTTTTCTGCACTGGATAAATAATTCCTTTGTCTGTTTCATGTTATATAGTGTAAATATGAGTTTGTAATACCGTTGTTGCACTTGAACTTTCCTTATCACACAAAGTTTTGTTATCCAGATCTGAAGATTTTGACTTTCTATGCACCAAAGCTTTGACAGTTTACCACCATTAATTATTGTAGCATTTAAGTCATTGAATACTATCATAATCAGTATCTTTCATATTGTGTATTCTCATATTAACATCACAGCACATTTAAAACCATTCTACGTCTTCAATGTTACAGGCTGTAAACTATTGTCAACTGATCAGGAGTATTAATGCAAAATGCTTGAAACAAACAAAAAAGGCAAATGTGGAAATGGTGGTATTCAGTCCAAAGGTTCAGTGTTTCTATTTTTGTGGAACTTTAGTCATGGTAATAACAGTACCTTATGTTTATGCAATTCTGTAAATTGTATGTGTACAGTAACAAATACACTGGAAGGATGGAGAACGTGAATTGGAAGGTAGGTTCAAGCCATTGTCAGGCCCTCTTCTCATGGCTTATGCAGTGTTTCCATATAAATTAGTACTTACCATAAACTGAAGCCAACCAATATTGATTGGGTGTTTTGCGTAATCTTGCCAAAACACAGTAATGTGTATATAGTGACGTAAAACATAGAATAATATATATTGTGCACTTCATTTGTGAACGGGAGAAGCCATCTTTAGTAGGTGACTGCCTTTGGAAAATGCAAAATGGATGTATATCTGAATGTTTCATTGTACTGTACAGTATGCATATTGTTTGTGGTTGCATATATCAATTAAGTGTTTTGTTTTCTATGAAAAGGACATCTGTTATGTACAGTTGAAATAAATTTTGCATTTGCTAGACTGTGACTTTAATATTTAATTATTACACAGGGGTAAAGGACAGCAGAACTTGTAATTTAACACATCCTCTTCTCCCTATGCCTCCTTTCTCTTCTTCCCTTCTTCCCGGAGGAATCAAATGCTGATGTGAAAGACCTTTTTGACATAAGTGTGTAATCTTTGTTTAATGTAGTTGGCATCTACAGGAAATTCGATGTAATGTGAAGTATGTATTCTTCTATATCCTCTTTTTTGTAAAAATAACTTCAGATACATTGCCATCTATAGATTGTTCTTCTGTTCCCTTCCTCTTCTGTTAAATTCATTTTATTTTCTTCCTTTTAATTTTGGGGGTTTTGTGGTTTTTTTGGGGGGGGAGTTGTTTGTTTGTTTTGTTTATTTGTTTTTTGTTTGTTTTTGTTTGGTTTTTAAATTGGTATATTCTCAGTAAAAGCATGGGCTGAATTATTGGAACAATCTAAAACCTTCTAAAACTTCTGCAGATCCTATTGCCAGAGAGAAATTTTATGAATATAGTAAGGGTGTATATGACCTTGTATGTTTTTATTGTTTAATATTGCAATATTTTTCTTTTCAAAGCAAGAATTATCTTTAGTGTTTCTACTTAAAAGATGCTTACAAATGAGTGAATTTAAACAAATCAATAAGCTAATATACATGCTAAAATGTTTGCATCAGAATAAATTTAGTAATCACCTCTCTCTATTTAAAGGTCATAACTTTATTTTGTTATGATTGTGGCAACTCTAGTCCTGCAGCCATCTGCTTGGAAGATGTCGTATTGGTTAGCAAAATGCAGGCAGTTTAGTGGAGTAGCTCTTCCCAAAGGTTGTCTTAGGAAGCTCCCATGTCTTCAGATGGTGCATCTGTCTTTTCAAACTATTCATTCTGTTCTTACATGACTGACACTTACATATGAAGTTATATTTTGGACCATTTTATTTGTTTCCATTTTACTCATCTAAGCATATTGCTGTAAACCACCTGAATCAGTCACATATGAGTCATGTGGGGTTTTATTCCTGTTTGTGTATCTTTATTAGTTTAAAAAAAAATAGAAAACAACTTCGTGCCTAAACCTTTTTTATTATTCCCAAGAATTTGCAAACAATGGTCTATCTTATACAGTGAACTAAGTTTAGCTGGTATTTGGGTTCTGATTTGTGCCTTCTTTATAAAGTAAACATATGATAGTATGTTGTAGTAAAGGATGCCCTTTTGACTTTGGCAGATCTGTAGCATGGATTTTTCCAGTTGTTAAATCTCAACACATGCAGAGTCTGGGAGCAGCATTTTTTGAATTCTTTGTATTAAGATCTCATGAAAAATTTCTTAAAAAAGAGAAGGTTAATTTGGCAGGTCTGTTCATCTGCTTTAACATATTTAATATAATATAAATGCAATGCAACACTGAATGTTTAAATTATATTTAAAATGACAGGTAATTTTTTGTCTAATATTTGCTTCACTAGGAAATGTACATGTCTGTACATGCCAATGGTTAATGGTAGATGTAAACAGTTGTGTTTAGACACACTTGTGTACACACACGTGTTTTTCATTGGCAAGTCACACTCCTTTCATTGAAACTCAAGTAAATTTAATTTCTGAGAGCTTCTTAGCTTGTAAAGTTGGTGAAAAACAGAATTGTATATTTAGAAATACTGTTTAAAACTTTTAGCCTTTATCCCTGCTTTATTCCCCTCCTTACCTCTCCTAATCACAGGAAAGGTATGAAGAAGTGAAGAAAGCAGCAATACTTAAAAACTGTAACAGTCTTTGCTCATGGCCTCAGATAATGCTGTGCACTTCTTGAAATTGCCACCATCCCCACACATCTGACTTCCATGCCTCAAATTAGGACACTCATCTATGACTATGAGCCTTCTTCTCCCATTCACCAACTCGAGGAAGCTGTTCTTGGTTGACTGGGGAGAGTTGTTTTTTAACTGATGCCCTGAAAGTAGCTACTTTAAGCAGATGATGTGAATACCCACCTCCGTTTTACTCTTGCCTTAAATGGTTCCTGGGCAGACAGGTCTTTGAACATAACCAGAGTTTTAATATCCAGTTCAAATGTGAAAGTTTCTGAATTTCATCCCCCTTTTCTTACTTCCCTTCTGCAAAACTTCTGAACTCCTTTCATATTTGTCTGCAAAGTGATTCAAAACCAAGGACCAGACTATTTACCAGTGCAGCTCTTTCTGAAACCTGGCTTCTGTCAGGAGCCAGGATGGTGCCATATAAAAATAGCATGTTGCTCAGAAAAATTATGGATGCCCCGTCCCTGGAAGTGCTCAATCCAAACAGGATTTTGTTTGGATGAAGCTTTGAGCAACCTAGTTTAGGGGAAGGTGTCTCTGCCCGTGGCAGGTGGGTTGATTCTTTATCAACCATTTTGTAAGATGTCATACTCCTTTTGGGGATGAGTGAATAAAAGGCTGAGGTTGTGAGTTAGGATTGCAAACAGACCTCTGTGACATTTAGTCTCTGCTGTGGTATCTTCCTGGTCTGGTGTTCAGACCATACTCCAGGGCGAGGAGTGGCACTCTACCTGTTTTAGGCAGATATAAAGTGAACTTTTGTTATGAAATCTCTCAACCATGTAAATACCCAAACAGGTCTCAGCTCTCCTTATTTCTAGAAATGCTCAGAACTGCTTGCTTGCTTTTGACTGATTGATTTAGCCAGAAAGGGGATCAGACACTGAAAACCAAAAGCCAAGGGCTGTTCCTCATGGGCGTATTGTATTTCTACCACATTATGTAGGGGGTATTGCTGAGGCCTGTAGTCCTGGTCTGAATGTCAGGAGGGTTGTGTTGTTACTGGCTTTACTCTGGAGGTTAAATTTGCTAAACCTATAATTTAAGGCATGGTTTTGTCAAAAAGTATTGCAATTCTTTATTCTCCACTCTAGGGCTGATAGGTATTGATATTGAATAGGTACCTTTATTTTTTTTATGGAATTTAATTTATGGAAACTTAGTTGAATCTTGATTGTAGTGGTCAGTTGTTTGCCTTAATTATTCAACAGACTTCTAAGTAGTGGGGTCATTCTTCCAAAAGCCGGGATTTAAGAGTTTCCTGTTGAGAAGTTATGGCAACTTATTTGGCCTTAATATTAGTTTCCTAATCTTGAAGTAATTGTTTGGGTTTGTCAAATATACTTTCTTGTCCCTTCTACTTACTTCCCTCAATACCTACCCCCTACAAAAAAACCCTCAAAACTAAATGAAACCCTGTTTTGTGTAGCTTGGGGTGCAGGGTGCCCATCTTAAAAAAAAACCCCAAAATCAAACAAACCCAAACTAAAACCAAACAACAGTGACAACAAATCTCCACATGAAAATCCCCAACAAACTTACTGACTAGTAATCGTGATTATGCTTTCTCAAGGTGAATTAGGTAGTTGTTTGAGTGTGGATGCTTAGGATTGAGGAATAGCAGATAAGGCAAACTAAAGTAACTTTTACCCTATTTCATGAAAATATGGAGTATGTCTCAAAGATGTTTAGGATTATCTGAGCTGTATGAACATCCTAGACTGTACTTTCAGTGTTAATTCAGTGGGAAGTGCCCACTGTACTGTAACACAACCCTCTCTTCATGTCCTAAAGCTGTAGCTTTTGCAAAAGGAAATGGTTACATAGAGGGTAGGCATAAAGAACTTGATAAAGGCACAAGGTGGAATTTAGGGGATATTGCTGAGTGCCAGTGATGACTCTGCTTGAAGTTACTTCCAGATGTGTAATTGCAAAAAAAGCACCTTAAAAATAGGGGAAAAAAAAAAAAAAGGATAGCTTCTAGCATAAATGGTGCAGAAAAGCAGGATTTTGAAATAGCTTCCTTTTGCCTTTAGGACTTGACACCTCATGTCTGATGTTACTGTGCATGTACTCATTTGATGACCAGATCCTTTGTGGCAGGATAGATGTGCTGTGTGTTTGTACCTTTGATACTCAGCAAGTGCAATAAAGAAAAACCCCTTCAAAACTCACAAAACCCAAACCACAATCAAAAAAAAAGTATGGATGGTTTTGCATAAATCCAAACCATAAGAACAGGACGAGTTCTGACATACAAGTAAGAGTTTGTATGACCAAGGGTATTGGAGCAGTGAAGGCAAGAGTGAAACTTGTGTTTCACAGTAGTTACTGTCCTGTGGTGCAGGGAGGTCAGTGTTCACAGCAGCAGTTTTCCATTGTGTGTGTTTGTGTAGCATGAGGTCTCCTTGTTTGTATAATGTTGAAGTGCTCTGTGTGTCTCTGCAGTGCTGTGTTCTGTACCTTCATCAGGATATGCTGCTGTAGACATCTGCATCATGTGCACGTGTGTGTATAAGTGAACAGCTGGGACATTTGTTGTCAAGCTGTCTCCTCCACGCTATTTGTGCTTTGCAAGGACTTGTGTTACCCTGCCTAGCAGACAGCTGGATGCAGCTCTATACAAAGAGAGAGATAACATGTGCTCCATTTGGGTGGAGGGAGTCATGGGTGAGAAATGTCTGGCAGTTCTCTCCCCTTGATCAGTGTCTCCCTTGGCCTGTGCTGGGCTGAGGTGTGCTCCACATCAGTACAGAGACCCAAAATGCAGTGATCTGGTAGCAGCTGCTGCCAGCTAATTCCTTATACAACATTTAATTCAGTTCTGTGTTAGCTGCAAGGCTGATAAAGCAGAGCAGTAAGCAATTAACTGAAACAAACATGGGAGCTTTTTACAGTTAGAGATTGACAGCACAAACAGGGAAGTGTCCTTGAGCTCCCTACAGAATTTGGATGTGTTTGTTTTATAGGTTGTTCCTCCTGGAAAATAAGTGGAAGTGTATTAACCCTTAAAAGATTTCTTCGCTCCGTAAGAAGAACTTACATCTTTCAAGGACAAGATTATTTCTCAAATTTGCTGTTTTCCTTAATCTATATAATTTTAACAATCACATACTGATATGGTAGATCTTTACTGGAAGCTTAAGGAAGCTTTTTTCTTCATTAAAGACATTTGTCATTGTTTGCTAAAATAGTTTAAATAGCTAAGCATATGGAGCTAAGATAGGTCCTTACAAGCTCACTGTTCAGAACTCAAGACTGCAGCTGTTTGGGAAGTTAGTATTTTGTAACGAGTGTGATTTATTCAACATTTTTATTTATTTGTTCATATTATGTATTTTACCATGAACCATAAAAGAAAAGTGCTATTAGCACAAAGCAGCTGTTCAATAGCTGAATTCTCTGGACAGGCATGTTCCCCATAGTACCAAGTTATCAGTTTGAACTGTATGAGACTTAAGAAATTCCTGGTTAATGAAAGTTCACTACAATGAATTGCTGGGCAGGTATATCTTGTTTTTTAGAATGGATGTCTTAGTTAAAAAAATGTGAGAACTTCAATGCTTTATCTGCAGTGTTTGAATTCTGAACATATGCTTAGACACCAATTTATTTACAGACCTTCTTAAAAAAAACCAACCTTGTAATTTGTTGCTGCCTAATTGAATAATGTTTATAGAATACCTATTTATGGGTGGATTCACATTCCTGAGTTGTAACTTTTTTTAGTCAGATCTACATTTTTATAATCTATATGAATTATCTTGATGTTATAAATTGTAATGTGTGGAAAAAGTTCTGAAGATGTTGGAATGTTTTGAGGTTTTATCATCAAACCATGAAGTGCTTTTTAAAACATCTGTTAAATACAAAGAGTGTGTGTCATTTGGAAGCAATGTATTACAGGACTAAAAGACTACCTGTAGGAGTATTTGCATGTACATGTGTGCACACACCAAGTTTGGTGCTTAGTGTTTCAGGGGAAAGGGATTTTACTTTTTTTTAATTTCTGTTTCATTTGATACCACTATTTTGCTCCTTACTGACAGAGTAATGGGTTTAGAGCAGAATTATATCTTGGATTTGTATCAGTGTAAGATCAGAATCTGTCCTTGATGCTTAAGTTGCTGCTACTTAAACACAGCTATGTCTTTCTCAGTCTGCTGTGGGGAATTTGCACAGCTTACTGTTGGTTGCATAGTGCATTGTTCCTTGAACAGTGTAACATCCCTGTCAGTGACTTGGGAGTTATGTCACCAGTGGGGTAGGAGTGTCAGACAACCTTTTGTTGTTGTAAGGCTGTGGTTTCAAAAGTGAAAAATGTGTCAGTAACTCCTGTATAGAGGGAAGGGGGAAGTGGTCATGGGGGTGTACCATGTGGTGAATGAATGAATAATCTTTAAAATGCTCCGGTGGTATTTGTGAGTTGCTCATTTTGGAATTTATTTTTACAACAGGTTCCCGTAAAGAATCAGCTCCTCAAGTCCTGCTTCCAGAAGAAGAAAAAATTATTGTGGAAGAAACTAAAAGTAATGGTCAGACTGTTATAGAAGAGAAGTAAGAAAATGTTTAATGAATGCTGAATTAAAGTAGTAAACTTTGCATTCTTCCTCCTTCTGTCTTCCATTATGGTAGGGTGTGTATGGTATAATTTGTATTTGGAACAGAACAGTTTGGAGTATGCTGCCAGTCCTCTGAGTGCAGTTGGCCTTCATTTAAATCTCTAGTTTCTTTGTATATGCTGTGCACCCTATTCCACCTGTGCCAAGAAGTGATGTGCTTCACTTACAAATAATTTTTCCAAGTGCTGTCACATTTCAGTATTAAATTGGTGTCATCCTTCTCGTTAGTGTGTGGAGTCGTTCTACTTTTTTGGTAAAGTGTATGTTGAAAATGAAATTACAGTTCTGCTGTAGCAAACTGTAATACAGAAACCAGTAGAGGCCCATAAGTGCTTGAGAGGTGTTTCTTATCACAGAAGCTGGTAACAAGTCCTTGCTTTACTGAATGTAAATCAGGATTAGAGATGGGGTTTTTTTTAACACAGGTTTGAAATTAGCTATCAAGTGTGGGTGTTTTTTATTTAATTGCATTTCATTCAATAGTTTTGTCTAATAATAGATTTAGATGTGTGTTTCTGAAAACTGTTGTTACAGATGACCTTCTTTTTCCATTTTAGAAGCCTTGTTGACACAGTATATGCATTAAAGGATGAAGTACAGGAGTTAAGACAGGTTGGTAACTTGCTACATTTATAGCAACATCGAGAAAGAGAATCTGGAAGGCTTGTTATAAAACTAAATATGGCTTGCAAGTTCATTTTTACTGTCATGAACTTGAATTTTGGACTAGATTTACTTTTAAAAGTCAAATATCATTTGCCAAAAAGCACTCAGTTATTATCATCAGTCTTGTGAGAATAGTGTTGAGGATTGGTTCTTTGAAGTGAATTACTAAGCTGGTTTTGGATGTTGCAGTTTCTGAAATGGTGGAAGTGTTAAGCAAATTCAGTTGTGCTGTATCACCACAAAGTAAGCTTACAGAGACTGAGAAATCGTAGTTGCTAGAGAATGCTAATAAAGCCCTAAATAGAACCAGATATTTATAGTTATAAAATGATACAATCTTAAAGTAACCTGAAGACCTCTTATGGATCAGTTATTAAAACTGCTCATTTCCAGAAACAAGAGTCCTTTTCAGTGCCTATCACATGGCTTTTTTTTAAATGAGGACTTCATGGTAGCTCTGAGTGCTTTTTTGTCACTTGTTCTAAATATCCACCATGAATAAATAAAAATGTCATCTGATCAGGACATAGCTTGTTTTAACCATATTAATGGTGCTGCATGTAGTCCTTTGCTTAATGTATAGATGAAAAGAAGCATTGGATTTTCCTTGCTGTGCAAGATGTGAACTTGCTTATCAGTCTAACTCTGGAAGTTGGATAGAATTTCTTGTGTTAATGTAAAAAGGATTTGTATTCAAATGTCTTCAGGTCTGGGGCTATAAATGTGGTTTTTTTGCCATCTGTAAGCATGCCTAATATTTCTAAGGATGTCGTGCATATTCCTTGAAATAGGACAGTTGATGTGTTGCATACTTAAATTCTGCTGTGTTCAGCATATAAAGAATGAGTATCCCAGGTTACATCTGAATTTGGCAGTCTTTTAAAAAATACAATTTATGTAATAAAAGCAGCAATAATAGCCTAGTAATACTCCTGTGGCCTCCTGCTTTTGTACTAAGAATAAATGTGCAGCCTTACTGAGGCTTTGCACAGCTCCATGACCCTTAAACAAAAAGTCACCTTGTCCTGAGCTTCATGCAACAGCTCTCTTTTCTGGTGCCTTTCCAAATAGATGTTATACAGAATCTTACATCTCCAAGCCAAGATATTAAAGCCTGATTTCATTTCCTTACATATCAGGAATTCAGGAATCTCATCTTAAAAGCATTTATTGGTCCGCTGCTGTGATGCTGCCAACCAGAGAAGTGGCAGAAATAATTTGTGAGCTGGCAAGGGCTTTTTGGATAAAGGCTCTCTGGGAGTACATAGTGTCCTGGTTGATGTAGACACCAGACTGCAAAGTGGGATCCTTCCTGCAGCAGCTTCCATCAGTTATTCATAGCTCTTGTTCCACAGGCAATACACTTGAACTGGTCCTGAATTGGCAGACTTAATAACTTAAATCTGTTCCTACATAAAATAATGAATTTTCCAAGTCTCTCAACAGAGGAGGGAATGGAATTAAAGAGGTGGCAGACTGTGGGTGTGTGTATAGACTAGGGAACAAGAAGCTGCAAAGCAGTGCTGTGGAAAGGGACCTGGGGGTCCTGGTCCATGGCAAGCTGAACATGAGCCAGCAGAGCCCTGGCAGCCAGGAGGGCCAACCCTGTCCTGGGGACATCAGGCACAGCATGGCCAGCCAGGCAAGGGAGGGATTGTCCTGCTCTGCTCTGAGCTGGGGCAGCCTCACTTCCAGTGCTGGGTGCCACAATATAAAAAGGATATTGAACTATTAGAGAGTGTCCAAAGGAGGGCATCAAGAATGGTGAAAGGCCTTGAGGGGAAGCTGGCTGAGGTCACCTGGTTTGTTCAGCCTGGAAAAGAGGAGGCTGAGGGGAAACCCCATTGTGGTCTACAACTTTGTTGTGAGGGGAAGAGGAGGAGCAGGTACCAATCTCTTTTGGTGACCAGTGACAAGACTTGAGGAAACAGCATGAAGCTGAGTTAGGGAAGGTTTAAGTTGGGTATTAGGAAAAGGTTTTTTCAACCAGGAGGTAATTGGGGCACTGGAACAGGGTCCCCAGGGAGCCCAGCACCCCAGGTTACAGCACCAAGCCTGTCTGAATTCACAATGCTCTCAAGCACATGGTGTGATTCTTGGGGTGTCCTGTGCAAGGTCAGGAGATGGACTTAATGATCTTGATGAGTCCCTTCCAACTCAACTCATACTCTATGATTTTATGATCCCAGCATATTTCTAAAATGTCTGTAAATTACAGCCAATGGGAGTCCAGTTGGACCCTTGGATTGAAGGCCTGTGTTTGTTAAACACCAGTAGACTTATCTTGGGGCCTTATTTCAATGTTATTTTACCTTCTGGTTGCTTCCCTACTGTTCCAGCATCACCTCGACCTAAACAGGATTAAATAGTGTAAGCATTCCTGTGGATTGGTCCCTGTCATCCTTATGGTCCTGTTGTTCATTTATTTCGATATTGCTTGATGGCACTAAATAGTGAGAACTCACTTGTTAATATGCATGTGGAGAAATGGTGTTCCTTGAAATTCAGACTACTTAGACTGCTGGTAGTCATCAGTCTAGTTTAAAATTTAGTCACAAAACAGTGTTCAGAGAATGTAATGGTTTTCAGGATACTCCTTTCAACTATTTACATTCCTAATCAAGCAAGTTAATTTGCATTAAATTTTAGGAAGCCTTTTGGAGATTGAAACCAGTTAAAATCACAGGAGGTTCTTACAGGGGATATTTAGTCTGCTTACTGCTCCATTTCCCTTCTCCATTAGCAGCAAATACATTATTCTCCTCATTGATCAGATTTGAGCAGAAGAATTCAAAATTAGTGGCCATCTGTTACTAGTACTTGCTGTATAAAGGCCCCCTAAGTACAAATAGGAAGTAGCTCAGTTCCTATTTGGTAGCTTTGGTTGCCCTGTGTGAAATAACTGTGTGCAACTTGTGAAGATTTAATAGAAGCTTTGCTTTTGAACAGCTAATATTGGTTTTACTGGGAAGAGCCTTGAGAGTTTGTAACTGACAGTGTATGTGTAGTCAGGTCTGTTAAAATCCCCCAAACAAACCAGTAATATCTCTGTCTCTGTTAAACAGGATAACAAAAAGATGAAGAAATCATTAGAAGAGGAGCAAAGAGCTCGCAAGGACTTGGAGAAGCTTGTTAGAAAAGTTTTAAAGAATATGAATGATCCATCTTGGGATGAAACCAACTTATAACCACTTTTTTTTTCCTCTTCTTCTTTCTATTGAAAGACCAGTTGTAAAACTGAGCTGGGAAGCCTTCTGACATTAGTCAGTGTTGCATCAAGAGCACTATAAAACAGGATTTAACTGGATCTAGTGATTTCTTGCTCTGAACATACAGAAAGAGTCAAGCCATTTACTGAAGCAATCTGTACTTTAAGCATGGAGACTGTGGATCCTGAACTCTACTAATTTGTTTGCATCCAAATTACCTCATTTTGCAGAAAGTGCAGCACCTGACTAAAAGTCCATGTTTTTCAGTGGCTTTTTAATTAAATATGTATTTTTCATGTAAATAGCTGTAATTTAGAATGCATATGTAATTGATGTATCAGGGCTGATATGCTGGGGGTTTTTTCTTGTGTTATTATAATGGTCACAAGTGTTAGAAATAATGGCAGTACTGTCTTACCTAAGAAAGGTCAGAGTTCTTTGTGGATAATTATGAATTAGTTCCAAATTACCCACTCACCATACATGCAAATTTAAACCCTTATTTTTCCTATTTACCACTCTATTTAAATCCTTTACTGTTACCTGTTACTTTAAACAGTTTACAGTTCCTTAAGAACAGTATTAAAATACAGGAAATTGTTTATTGACAGTAGAAACCATTTTTAACAAATCTAATGCCCACAATTTACATTCACATACACTTGTTTGGCAGACTAATCTATTGTGCTTTGGCCACCAAAAGACTGATGTACTTGCCTGCTTTTTATGATTGTGATTTTTAGGTGTTTATGTACTACATTTTCTATTGTTGTGCTTAAACATACAGCTGGCTAATAACAGCTCATACAGTTTGTTAAAGGAAAAATCAATCTAATCCAGAATTTTGTGAATAAATTGTTGCTATTTATATTTTATGGTCACAGCAATTAAATTTTAGCTAACCTTTGTGCATAAGACACATGGGCTAGGCTGAACTTCATTCAGAGCTTTGTTTCTATACCACTATATAAGGCTCTCTGGAGTTCCCATACTGTGGAAGCAGTCATTCCTTTCCCACCCTGTTTTCTTTGCATGTTGCTGATTTCTGTCCTACTAGGATTTAAATGGAAAGAAATGTGGAAGTAAGATTTTTCTTTTTTTTTAATCGTACTGTAATTCATAATTTGCACTGCTGACAGATTTTTAAATACATAAAGGAACATTAATTCCCTAGTCTGATAGGTGCAATCACTGCAGTTTCTTGTGTTTAAGATAGGAGATGATACATCACTGCAAACGGTGAGCTTCAGATGGAGCACTTAAAATACTAATCCCATTAAAGCTCATTGTTTTCATAAATTTCATCAAACTTGGGATTCAACTCCAACAGTGCAGCTTTTTGAGGGGTTTATATTCAGTTGAGTCAGGAGTCAGAAGTGCAGGCATAGCACAGACTTGAGTCACACCTTTTGTCATTCTGATTTTCTACTGCCCTTTAACTCCTGCTAGATGTAATGCTCAGATTTAAGCAAATGCTTGTACAAACTTTAGTGAGTTGGAGCCAGGATGATTTGGGTTGTAAGAATTGTCATGCATTTGGAATGAAATGAAAAAATCTACTTTTAAAGCTACCCACTTTTTTTTAGTCAAGAACAGCTTTTTAAAAATAGGAAATTCTGTCAATGATTATATACTTGAGAAACAATTCTGTGGGAATGGATGCTTCATAACCTGAGTAGACAAGTTGTCTCTTTTAGAGAGCTGAATATATTTGTAGGTGTCTTGTGTTCCTGCAATTTAAAAATGTTTTCCTTTAATTCTAAAGGAGGAAAAAATTAAAAACATCTACATTACCAGAGTTATATATATTCCCAGATCTTTAAATTTGTTAATTCTTGATATGAAAATCTTTCCTTGATATTTGCAGTTACACAAAATTGTGGACTGACCTTGTATTTGTTGTTTCATTTAGAAAATACCCTTGCTAAAAACAAAGTGATACTAACACCTGCAAAGGCGTACTATCATGGCCAAATTTAGACTTGGGAAAGCTGATATAATTAGAATTTTGCTAACATTTTCATTTTCTGGCATCTGGGGTATTTTCAGTGATTTTTAATTTTCAATTGAGCATATGTGAAAGGACATTCCAGAGGAAGCATAAAAGGAAAACATTAACCTTAGCAGTATTTAGCAAATTTTAACTCAGGAACAACTTCCATCATAACAATTTGTTTTACATTATATTGTAAAGAGTGGTGTTGCTATGTAAATCTGCTGACTCTTAGCACCTGTGGTATAATTTCTACAGTACCCCTACATTGACATCTAATGAACATGCCTTAAACACTGGGATGAAGCAGTTATTAAATATGACCAGGACTTAGAGACTGATTTTATTCAAGGTGGATTGGGAGGACTAATTTTTGCACAAACACACACACAGACACAAAAGGAGGCAAAAACAAAAACTGACCTAATGCTGTAGATAGCTTTTGTCTCTAGTGCAGAGAGCAGCTTCTGACTTTTGGGAACCAAGAATTACCTGAACTTGTTTTCATTGACAGTTTGTTACAGTGTATATAGATTGTAAATGTCACCATGGACCTTCTGAATTGCTGGAAACTTTATAGAAGCATGGATAAATGGGGCACTGTTTATTTAACCTATTAAAGGGTTGTTTGTTTGCTCTCATCATTTAGGGATGAGGAGACAAAGCCATTTCTTATCCTATAGATGTGAAGCACTTTCAGTTCTGAACTGTCCAAAATGTAGCATAACATTTCTCTGTACTTACTGATGTATGTGTGTTTGTCTCACCATGTCATGACATCCTAAAGATTGAATAACTGACTGCTTTTGTATAAACCTTTTTAATGCAAATCATTTAGGGAAGTTAGAGTATCTGTTTACAGTGTCTGTGAAGAACTCTAGTTTAGATGTCACAATAATATCCTGATATCCACTACTAAAGCATTTATGCTACATTGTAATTAAACCATGAATTTTTTCCCCCTACCTTATGAAGTGTTACATTTCATCTAATATGTGGTCTATGAGATAAAGGGAAATTGCTGGGGTGGTTTTTTTTTTTTTTTTTTTGCCTTTCATATAAATAACTACCTCTCCAATTTAGTAGCTGCTATACTATCTTGAAAGAGCTTTTTCATGGTCTTTTATAATAGTAAATTGATGCCTGGAAAAAAAACCAAAACAAAGCAAAGGTTGTTTAGAGGGATGAGAAGGAGGATCTTAACTGTCTTACACTGAGAAATGCACACATTCTTTGGCAACCTGACCTGCTCAGGTAATGTAAGAAATGGAGGAGATCAAAGACAAAAAATAGTGAAAGGAAAGAAAGCAAGAAACACTAGAAACTGCATCAATTGAGTAAAATATGTCTATATGGATAATTTACCCGAATAGACAGAAATTTGTGATGTGTGTGTCATAGAGACTTTTTGTGCTTGGTGCTGCCTGAAATAGGGGAGAGAGATGATTTTTATGGTTGCAGAATCATCAGTATGGCTTTATACCAGATGGTGGGATGGATTAAGGAAAGTGTGGGGAGCCATTTGTTTAAAAAGATGGTTTCAGTCTTTGGACAAGGCATTTGAAGGGATTAATAACATCTTGGGTGTGTGAAATGGTTTATTTATTCCAGCTTAGTTCAGCAAGGAGATATACTTAGAACACAGGACTTCAGTTGTAGCAGTTTATAATTATTCTCAGAAGTCTCACTTTCCAACTTTTCTCTGGGTTCATCAGTGTAAAGAAGGGTATTTTACACAATTTGAAATGTTCATTTCCTTGTCACCCTGAAGTGTTTTGGGGATTTTTCTTTTTGAATGTTTTTTATTGTGGTGGGTTGACCATTGCTGGCTGACAGACCCTCACGCAGCTGCTCTCTTACTCCTCTCCCTCAGCAGGGGACAGAGGAAGAAATAAGATGGAAAAGCTTGTGCATTGAGATAAAAACCACTGATTTCTTATCAGTCACAAACAGAAAAACTAAGCCACCTTTCCCTTACCCCACTTCTTAGGCTGAACTTGACTTCCATTTCTGTTGCTGTCTTCCCCTCTCCCCCCACCAAGTAGTGCAGGAGTGTGGGAAAGGGGGTTTTGGTCTGTATATAACAATTCCTCTTTCCTGCTCCTGCTCCTCCTGTTTATGCTTTTCCCTGCTCCAATGCTGGTCTTCTCCACGGCTGGCAGTCCTGCAGGGATAGATATACTGCAAGGTTGGTTCATCCTGGGCTACAGTTCTGGCCACTGAGCCTACCCCACTGAGAGCTCACTATGGACTGCAGTTTCCTTCAGTGCATCTGCTGCAGTGTGGAGTCCTCCATGGGTTGTAGGGAAAAACCTGCTTCACTGTGCTGTTCTCCACAGGCTGCAGGGGAGTCTTCTCCAGCACCTGTGGCACCTTGTTCCCCTCCTTCTCCAACCCTGGTGTTCACAGGACTTTTTGGTGCACTTTTCCCTCACTACTGCACTCTAAAATTGGTGTTCCTCAAGGCACTACCATTTTGTCTAAGCAGCTGTGTCCTGCTTGTTCCAGGGATGTCTTAGTTACATTCTGTTGGACCTGCTACACCTGCCAGGCTCAGAAATTCAGGTGCAGAACTTACTGTTACCCACTTTCAGTAGATAACTTCACTTGCTGTGATAGGTCATGAGAAGGGAAAAGAAGGAGCATGTAACCCTTGATTATGGGAGTGAGAGGCCTACAATAGTCAGGGGTGGTGTGGGTTAATGTGTGTGTCTATCTGTAGGTACTCTATAAATCCCACAGTACTGATGCTGAAGGGTCCCAGAAAATAGGAGTTCACATTTTGGAGAAATGCTGAGACGGAATTAGAGATTAATTTGCTCTGCAAGACATGCTTCATCATCTGGAAAAGGGATGCAGGCTTGCCATATTTTACCTTGTGTGCTCAGCACATCAGTGTTTTCTTTAATACACAAGTCAAATACTGTCTTGGAAGGGGAGCTGAGCCTGGATTTGGAATTAAATTAACCTCCTGAGCTCTCCAATAATTTGAGTGGCTGCCTTAAAGCCACTGTCCAGGCCTAAATTTAGTTTTTGTATCCTTAGGAAGAAATGAGAGCTACACTTCTGCAAGTTACTATGAATAGTTAAAACTGTAGTAGCAATTACGTAGTGCAGGTCTCTACACTCCAGTTTGCTCAGGTGCTCCCATTAGTTCCTGCACATTCTCACTGATCTCATTCCCTTTTTCTGTTTCTCTTTCTCACAGGTGCTCCTTCATGGCAGAGCTCACTTCTGTGGTATTCTTTTCTCCTTCCACTGTCTTGAATCCATCCCATCGTCCATTTGTGTGTGTGTGCACACCTGCAGGCATATCTGCTTGCTTTCCAATAACATGGCAGTGCTAACCAGCCTGGGCAAGGAAGCACATTTTGCTGAACCCAAAACTTAGCACTGTACTAATCAGTGAGAAGAAAATGAACTCTGTCCCAGTTGAAACCAGGACAACCTTTTCCTAATGTCCACTTTTCTGCTGTCATATGTAGGCCTGGTGAGATTCCCCAGACAATTTATTTTTTTCTTAGTGTGTTGCTAGCCACTTGTCAGTCAAACAGCCTATGGTAGTTGTGTGTTTGCAGTATACAATACAGAAATAGCATGTTTTTGCAATATTTTTCCAGCAGGGGACTGTGTTAGCTTCTGCTATGTCAGAAACTACTCCTTTTCCCTGAATTGTTAATATTTCTACTTTTGTATGCTTTTATAACCAAATGGAATTAATTTTTTGTGTATTTTGGAGCAGCTTTTTAAGCTCCAGGAAGTACAGCCTATTATTAAATGCCTTTTGTTCTGTAGTATAGAGGTAGACAGTCACAGTTGAAAGTGTTCATGTGGCTGTGCCCATGGGATTTGTGTGGGGTTTTTAGCACTTCCCCATGGCACATGTGATTTATTATAGCATCTGTACATTCAGCATCACAAGAGCTCTTTCAGCGTAATGCAGTGTGGAGGTAACACAGGATCAGGTTTATTGTCAGGCAGAACTAAGCAAGGATTTTGTCTGATAACTAACTTATTTAAACCTCTGGCCTTGCTCTACAACAGGCAGAATTTCAGAGGAACTGAGAAAAATCTACTGTGACAACATCTAACACATGAAATCTCCATTCTGAGACTGAATTGAGAAAACACTGGGATGATGCAGTGCGTGCTCCATCCACTGCACTCGATTTCATCACTACTGGGAATTTATATATAGGACTCTTAACAGTGCTGGGAAGGGCAAAGAGCTGTGCATGGAGGGAGCATGGTTACTTCCCTGTGCTTGAAGATAAGCATTTGGAAATACAGGTTCAAGAAAGTGCCCCTGCCCTGCCACAACCAGATTTTCAGCAGGATTTCTGCCACTGCATCCAGATCTGGCTGTATGTTCCACTGTTTGCCTCATCTTTACTTGTCAGGTCCCCACTGAGCCTTCTTTACCAGGCTAAAGAGTTCCAGCTTCCTCAGCCACTCCTATGATTCATTCTCCAGACCCTTCACCAGCTCCATTGCCCTTCTCTGGACACATTCTAGCGCCACAAAGTCTTGTAGTGAGAGCACAGAACTGAGCGCAGGATTTGAGGTGTGGCCTCATCAGTGCTGAGTGCAGGGGGACAATCCCTGCCCTGGCCCTGCTGGCCACGCTATTGCTGATACAGGCCACGATGCCCTTGGCCTTCTTGGCCACCTGGGCACTGCTGGCTCATGTTCAGCTGCTGTTGGCCAGGCCCTCCCAGTCCTTTTCTTCCAGGCACCTTTCCAGCCTCTCTGTCCTGTAGTGCTACCTGGGGTTGTTGTGACCCAGGTGCAGGACCTGACACTTGGCCTTGTTGAACCTCACACCCTTGGCCTTGACCCATCAAACCAACCTGTCTAGATCTCTCTGTAGAGCCTTCCTGCCCTCCAGCAGATCAATATCCGGCCTAACCTGATGTTGTCTGCAAACTGATGTGGGTGCACTTGATCCTATCATCCAGATTGTTGAAGATATTAAACATGACTGGCCCTAGTACTGTGCCCTGTGGAACAGCACTTCTGACCATCCAGCAGCTGGAGGTAACTCCATTCATCACCATTCTCTGGACCTGGCCATCCAGCCAGTTTTGTACTCCTTGAGCAGTGCACCCATCTTTGCCATGAGCAGCCAGCTTCTCCAGCAAAGTGCTGCACAAGACAGTTTCAAAAGCTTTACTAAAGTCCAGGTAAACAACACCCACAGCAGGGATGTTGGAGTAGAGGGCCCACTGGTGCTACTTTTAAATCTTGACCCCTCTGTTGAATGATGGAAAGTCATTTGGAAAGGAAGTCTCAATGAGGACTTCCCCCAGTGTCCCTAGTATGCTCAGGTGAATCCATTTCAGCCCCATAGACTTGTGGGACTAAGTGGTGTAGCAGATCTCCTTGGGTTATGGGAGCTTCGTTCTGCTCCCCATCTCCCTCTTCCCATTTAGGGTGCTGGTATTTTGGAATCTGCTTAGACGTGACTTTAAAACAATTCAGATGAACTGGGTTCTATTAGGAGGTGAAATAACACTTCAATGCAAGAAATAATGTAACATTTCAATGTATCTCCCACTAGTGGGAAATATGTTTCTACCATGAAATGCTTGACATGAAGATTTCCGTGTTCTGCAAGTCTCTAGATAAAGAGCTCAGATGCATCTGTGTAAGCTGAGAGGCGCTGGTGTATGGCAGGAGGAAAAGTAATTTCTACCCTAATCATTAGACATGTCTGTAAGGCTGGATTCATGTGCACAGTGTGGTGTGGTGTGTGCCAGGACGATTCTTCTTGGCAGAGATTTTAAAGGCTAGTTCTACCACCCTGTGGAAACAAGTCATGCTTTGAGCTGTACTCCAAACCAAAAGCATGGTGGAAGTGGGTTTGCACACAGGTGAAGTAGGCAGCCTTGTGCAAAGGTCCACTATGGGGGAGACGTGACAAAGGGAGCAGGGAACTGTGACATGGGAGCATGACTTGTGATGTAAGAAGATCGCACAAATGAAAATGCCCTTTTCTGATGATCCTGATGGGGGATGTACTGATGTGCTCCTTCAGGAAGGCAGCATGTCCTGTGTGCTGTGCACACTGTGAAGAACAGGAGTGTGAAAACTTGAGTGGGAAGTGGCAGACAAGTTGTTGCTTGGCATTGCTGAAAACCCTGGCTATTGGAGGAGGTAGGAGTGACACGCTTTCTTTGATGGAAAGTAGGATTGAAAACACTGTGCAACCCACAGGCATTGTCCTAGATGAGGTGGGAATTTTAGAAGGCTTTTGTCCACAGACCATGAGCTCCTCATTCTGCTCTTTTCTGCTAGCGTTCTCTTCTATATTATGCCTCCCATGTCCATGTGCTGACAATTATGATGCTATGTGGAACACCACGTGAGCTCACTGAGCATCAGCCTACATTGTGGGGAAAGAAGAGTGGGATGCAGGTCCTAAGCAGCTGGAAAAGCTTCTATCCCATAACTTCAAGCTCCTGATCATTTTTTCTCAACTGCATTAGAATCGTTGTGCCTTTTTTCTGCTTCATTTCCAACTGAACCCATGGCTTTCCAGAAACTCCTCTCCATAGCTTTGCAAACAAAGTCAGCAGACTGCGGTGACAAAGTGCTTTTTTGTTCGTGTGCTTCCTTATGGCTTCCCTTCAGCTTCCAGGCTTGGCCTTTCCCTCTAAGTCACATCATCATTGTCAGTAAACTCAGTCTGTGTTCAGGCAAGATCTCCACAGGGGAGATCTGGATGTCTGTCTACAGGGAAGCTTTTCCAGTAAGATAAGAAAGCAGAGAAATTGTTTACTCTGTGTATTCATGCATTGTGTAGGCAGTGACTGTGCGCATTGTAATATAATAAACTACTCAGTGAGCTATTACTTGGTTCCTAGGCAAAACCATACTGCAGTGAGACTTCTGCATCTTGCATTGACTGTGTCTTGCAGCATTTGGAAGTGCTCTGTGATCAGCCTTAATAAGGTAAAATATTTAAAATCTTGATTTAAGGAGAATAATTTACAGTGTTTTTTTGGTTTTAATGAGTGTTGGTTTATGGAAAATTAAAGAACTTATTCCCTTTGTCAAACATGGCTGAAGTCTGAACCTTCATCAAGAGGTTCAGAAATCGTTCAGATTTGGAGGGAGTATGGAAAGCAGAGGAGTTGGCCATTTTTGCCAGATTTTGTCGCTTTTGCAGGCACCCTATGAAAGTGAAATAACTGTGTACAGACTTATAATGAATCAAGTAATTACTTGTCAGTCGTGAAACAACTGAAAATAAAACGATGGAGCTGGGCTGCATCAGACACCTCTGTGAGACACTGGAGCAGGTTGCCCAGAGAGGCTGTGGATATCCCATCCCTGGAGGTGTTCAAGGCCAGATTGGATGGGGCTCTGAGCAACCTGGTCTAGCAGAAAGTGTTCCTGTCTATAGCAAGGGCTTGGAACTAGATGATCCCTTGGACCCCTTCTAACCTAAGCCTCCCTATGATTTTATAGGGTGCTGGGATGTGGGTGCCTGTGTGGTAGTGGCTGCTGCCCAGCTCAGCTGAGGTCTGCCAGCTGCTGGAGGCTGTGCCTGTGGACAGCCATAAGGTTATGTGGATGTTTGCAGTTTTGCTAAAATCGTCTTTCTAAAGCCAGTAACACTCCGCTTGTTTAGTTGCTAAATACTGTTTTAAGAACAGCTGCCCAATAATTTTGGAATGTTGTTGCTGGACTTCTGTCCCCCTATTCAGAGTGAAGTAATGCCATGGAAATTTGAAGGAAAAAATATATATATAAAAAATTGAGGAATATTGATTGAGGGAAATCCACTGACTTACAGAAACTGTCTGCAATTTGAACAAAAATGGCTAGAGCAAAACTAAACTTATAAACCCTACTCTATGAACTTGTCACAGACTTGCACCCTCTTGTCTCTTTGGTGCATTGTTCCTCGTGCTCATGGCTCAGAGTCTGTTGCTTCCATCAAACACTCTCTCCCTTTGATTGCTGACTCTTGACTGCACAGAGCCCATGCATTTTGTGCTGGCTGATGTGGTCCTGGACAAATTCTTTTATCCAGCTCAATGCCTCTGCAAGGACTGTTCTCCAGGCAGCCCTGATCATAACTTTCTGAACCTGCCTCTTTTTTATCTCTCCATGAAAGGCCTTGGTCTGAACCAAACATTCACAACTGGCTGCTTAGATGCTGTCCTGGAGCAGTAATTGTAGGGCATTGTTTGGATGTGTTTTACAGTTGTTCACAAAATAAAATTTTGAATTAATCTGCTTAAATGAATATGAAACCAACATATCTGTCCATATTAAGCTGAGAAGTAAATGAAAGCTGTGCAAAACAAAAAATAAAACCCCTCCTGCTTGACAGTTCTCTTCTTCAGCTCCTGTTTTTTGAGGTACTGTTTTCTGTAAGTGATACAAGTATAGGTGAAAACTGCAAAAAGGGAATATTTGAGGAACTGAATCCAGACATTTGCTGTAGCTGATACTGTTGTGCAGGTAAGTGTTTCCCTCTCCTCTGCCAAATTTGGGGTATTAAAACATACCTGTAATACAATGACTGAAAATCCTGTGACCTTCCCTTCCTGCCAGGCTTTGGAAATGACTCAAAGTAAGTTATTTCTGAGAATTTGGCTTTGGAATAATGATAGATGGGACAAATTGTTACTTCATAAGTTGTGGTATAGGAAGCAAACTGCTTTGGATGAAAATATTTACTTTTGTTTACATGCCTAAAGTGCAAAAAGCAAATGCTGTACTTCCATTCTGTGAGGCCCAGGAGAATATACAACCTGTCTTCAGGGCAAGAAAAAAACCACACTGGATGAGAGATAATTCTGAAATATAAACCGTCAATATTATAGAGCTTCACCACAAAATGGTACATGTTGTAGATGAGTCATGCCACTACTTTAAACTGTGGTAAAGCAGTAAACAGGATCCAGAAGTGCAATGGTGCAGTTCAGTCCTGTACTTATCAGAAAAACAAAAAAGAATAGTTTTTTGCAAAAGCTGAGTGCTTCTGAAATCTGATGCAATTTACAGGATTTTGAAACATGATGGACTGATAAGGTTCACAGAACATTTAAGCAAAGTCTAATTTATCTTTGTTCATTATATGGGACATTGTATCGTGAGGAGATTGTTTTTGTGATTAATCCTATATAATGCATTTCCACAGTGGATACATTTGTAGGAAGAAAAAACAGATCTAGAGAAGCTTGTCATATATATTGTATTATCTTTGGAACATGCACGATCCTAAGAAAAGCCATGATGTAGGGATACAGGCTGGGCAAGTTGGAGGTCTGCTAGCCCCTCTTTCATTTGTATGTATCCCATTATCATGCTTTCTGTGTCTGAAGAAGACAATGAAATATGTGTTTTATTCTGATGCTTGGGAGCACTAAGCCTGGATGAACTCCCTAGAGCTCCTGGATTCTGCTCTTGGCTACCTGGATACCTGCATCCTCTAAAGTGCAGCACACCTAGGGCTCTGTGAACGCTGCAGTGAAGAGGGCACTCCAAGCGTGGCTGTTCACCCAGCAGAGTAGGAATTACTTTGTTCCACTACACAAGGATGGGGAGCAGTGGCACATAGGAGCAGTGGTGGGAAGAGAAGAAGCCCATGAAGAAGATGTAAATTAAGGACAGCTCACAGAGTACAAGTAGAACAAAGAAACATCTCGAGAATTCAACGAGTCCCTAAGGGATGGAGAACAAGCTGCTGTGTGTAAGGTTTTATGTGCTCGACGTGAAGGCAGTAGGACTTGGAGGAATCACATCAGTCAGGAGCAGCAGCGCAGCATCATGTAATAATACCTTCAAATTAGATGCAGGAGGCACTAAGAAACTCCGAAGTCCAGGGAGACCCCTTCCCATACATCTTCCTCCAGCAAGTCTGGCAAAATCCAGCCTGTTGTGCCACATCGGAGTGTCTTTAGCACGCTGGGCTGAGGAAACCGCACGCTAGGCTTTTGTCACTGGGGTTTCCTGTATATACATATACTTATTTTCCCCCTTCCTTGGAAGGAGAGGACAGCCCTGTGCCTGTCCCTTCCCTGTTCCTGCCCTGTGCAGAGGTCCCTGCACGGCCGACTGTCCCTGGCGCTCCCCATCCGCGGTGGAGCGGCTCCTCCTGCTGGCAGCGCCGCGCCCCCGGCTTCGCTCAGGGAACCAACGCTCCGGCAGGCAAGGGAAAGAGAGGGTTTAAAACGGGATTGTGCCTAAAATCATCCCAAATAATCCCTTCTCTCCTCCTGTTGCTCTGGCATTCTCTTCATCGCTGTCTGTCTGTCTGTCTGCCTTCCTGCGGCTGGACCCCAGCTGGCAGCCCAGCCCCAGGCTCGCTCGCTCTCCCTCGCTGGGATTGGGAAGAGAATCAGAGGGGTAAAAGTGAGAAACTCGCGGGCTGAGACAGAGACAGTTTAATCGGTAAAGCAAGAGCCACACACACCAGCAAAGCAGAACAAGGAATTCATTCACCACCTCCTGTGAGCAGGCAGGTGCTCAGACATCTCCAGCAAAGCCAGGCTGCACAACCCCTAATAGTGACTTCAGCAGACAAGGACCATCTCTCCAATTGTCTCCCTGTTCTTAACCCAGCTTTACATGCTGAACACGACACCATACGGTGTGGGATGTCCCTCTGGACACTTGGGGTCAGCTGTTTAGGCTGTGTCCCCTCCCAACTCCTTGTGCACTCTCGGTCCCTTTGCTAGTGGTGTGGGGTGAGAGGCAGAAAAGGCCCCAACATTGTGCAAGCCCTGCTCAGCAATAACAGTGTATTGACACTGTTTTCATCACAAATCTAAACATAGCACCACCATGCAAACTACTCTGATGAAAAAGAACTAGATTCTGCTCAAACCAAGTACAGCTTTCAGACACTTCACAGGTTTCTAGAGGCTGCATCTGGCTGGATCCAGCCTTCTGCATGTTCACTGTCCATTTTAAATAGAAAATTATTTTATTGGTCCTCATCAATAGGCAGATCTGTGGTATCGTGTGGTAGTTTCTATCTATAGCTCTCATTTTCCCAAAAAAGATGACCCTAACTTTTTCCTGCAGCTATCATCAAGTGGTACTGCAGCCTAACAAGTGGTTTTGAAAACTACTGGGAAGTTTTATTCCTAGTTAGAACTGGGATTTGGAGCCAGTTAGTAGTGAGTAGTGAGACACAGAAAACCTGAACTCACATTGAGAAAGAAAAACATCCTTCCAGACTGTGGCTCCTGTTTCAGCTCAAGGATATTTAAGTATCTCAAGCTTCTTAGTTCTTCAGAAAATTTCCCCATTGGCCAAGAGGAAGAGAGGAAGACTGAGCAAGCTGGTCAAGCTGGTCTCATCATGTGGTGGTTTGTTTTTTTTTTTTTTTGTTTTTTTTTTTTTTTTTTTTTGTTTTGTTTTTTTGTTTGTTTGTTTGTTTTTTGTTTGTTTTTTTAGTTTTTTGTTGCTGGTGGGGTTTTTGTTTGGTTTTTTGTTCGGTTTTTTGTTCTTTACTTAGTTTTCTTGCTTAGTCAAGATTTGACTCTGGGAAGACAGGCATTAAACCCATATTAAATATGTTCCACAGTTAGGCTGGGTTCCCAGGTGCTTGCTTTAAAAAAAAAAAAAGAGAGGTGGGCCTTTGCTCACATTTGCTGTGGTTACTACATTTCAGAGCTCATAGGCCTATACTGGGATTAGAAATTTGACTGTAGCAGAGAGGAACAAGCCTGAACTTGACTACATCATCCTCTCCACCTGAGCACTGATGGTAGGATCAGCTAAAGCAGTGCAGGCTCTGTTATGGGCTAGGTACATTATTAAAAACATTCAAGCTAGAAGGGACCTTAATAGGTCTTTAGTCCAGCCTCCTGCTCAGAGCAGGGACAACTGAGGTCTGATCTGATTGCTCAAAGCTTTGTCCAGTCAGGTCTCAAAAACCATCAAGGATGAAAAACTGACCAGACAACCCAGTGGGCTTGAACTGCTCATGCTGCTGAAGGAACTTTTCTCAAAGCAGCAGGAGTGCAGACGGGCTGGGCACATCTGTAAGGCTGCAGTTTAGCTGATGTTGGTCCTAGCTCAAATAACAATGTGGTGATCTCTTTGCTGCTTCGTGTTGAGCATCAGGGTATGAACCCCTGTACCACAGCCATGCTGTGTACTGCAGCATAAAATACCCTGAGATGGTGCACTACAATGCCTCTACTTTCATAATATATATCTAATTTTTAAAATGGGACAGAGCTCATTGGGAATGGGCTTTCCCTTTCTTCTTGGTGGTTATGGGGAAGCAGTTTGCAGGTCACACCTATGGTTCTGGACCACCAAAAGTGCAGCTCCAAAGGGCTTCTGTTGAAACAAAATCCTTTTGAAATTTTTATCTATTAATGTTTATGTTCCATTAACATTAGCTCTGTATCTGGGAGGTGTCCCCTGATGTGGGTTCAGTGTGCTCCTTCCTGTTGCAGGCAGTGTCCTGTGTGAGCCCCTCAATGTGCCAGCATATAGCTTTCCCCCAGTTTTAGTTTTTCACCTAGTTGTAGTGATTTTACAATTCCATTTCCACTTCATATTATAAAAAGATTTCTTGATTAAAATGTTGAACTACTTGTAAATATATTGAAATTGGTCAGTCACAGAGCTGTACTTTTCTTTATTCTTCTTCTGCAGTACATATTCATTATCTTCCTCTTTTCCTGTCAGAATGGGAGTAAAAAATTCTATTTTATTACACAGACTTGAAATACTAAAACCTCTGATGTGGATAATTTAAACTTATAATACAGTAAAATGTGAAATAATTATATATTACGAATCAAATCTCAACATTTCTATTGTATTCAGTCCGTCTTGTATTCTGCTGGACTATTCAGACTGGCATCAGCAAGAGTATTCCACTGAAGTGTATTATGACTTGAAGACTGTTTTGTTATGAATAGACAATTCTACCTTTATTTTGTTTGCTTCAAACTTTAATTTATTCTACCTATGCATTATAGATTTCACTTTCAGTGATTATGAAGATAATGCAGCCACTTGCAGTGAAGTTAAGTGAAAAGCTAATGTTAAATCCACCGCCTTTTTTCCTCTCCTCTCTTCTTTTTGTTTTGTTTTCTATTTGGTACTTTTTGAGCTCCATGCTTATGAAATAGTTCACCAAAAAGTTTCAGACTGCTCCTTCTGTGGGTGAGATAGTTATCTGAAAACTGACATTGTTCAGATGTCAGCCTTTGCTTCTAATTTCGGGATTAATGTCTTTTCATGGACCAGCTTTGTGGTGCTCATGTCTCAAGCAGAAAGAGATGGACCTGTGCCCACGAAGCTCGCCACAGTTTTTCTGTTCTCCTTTCGAGTTATTGATGCTCTGTGCCCCTGCATCCTCCTCTGATGACTGGCATTGCATTGTTCATACTAAATGAACCAAGAGAACTTCATCAACCCTGTGGCTAATGTGGGAGGAGAATTTGCAGGAATAATAATACCCAGATTCCAATAAAAAATTATTTAAAGGTTCATTATAAAAATGTCTGTGACAGGCTATGTATGTTAATCGTTGAGAAATCAGCTTGTTTAGAGGCAGCTAAAGACTGATTATGTTTTAGTTCTGTCCAAAATGTAAGCTGGTGTTCATAAGTTGACTTGTACTTGCATTTCAGAGGGCTGGTTTCAGCTTCCCCTCATAGAGCCACAGGACAAGGAGATATGTTAGAGAAAAAAATCTTTATGAGTAAAGGGGCAGAAATATTTACTCAGAAAAATTATTGCAGAAATGTAGAGCAGGCATGTTTTTTCCACAGGGGAGAAAGAAACCTGCAAAAGAGCACCTTCAAAGAGAAGTGGGATAGAGAATTTACCTTTTCCTGTATAGGTTATGCATATCTAAGTTAGATCCATATTTATGCAATTCTGTGATTCTTTAAATACTGTGTTGTAAAAAATGTTCTTGTTGAAAATATCTGGTTTCCATATAAATCCTACCTGGACTGACTGAACAGGATAAAGTTAACTAGACCACTGCAAAATTGGACAGAGGACTTCCAGGGATACTGAGCAAGTTCACAGATGATAAAAAACTGAGAGGAACTGTTGCTTCCCTTGAAGGCAGGGAGGCCCTGAAGAGAGACCTCAACAATTTAGAGGATTAGGCAATCACCAACTGTATGAAGTTCAGCAGGGGAAAGTGCTGGATTGTGCACTTGGGATGGGGCAACCCTGGATTTACACACTGGGGAATGAGAGGCTGGAAAGCAGTTCTGTGGAAAGGGACCTGGGGGTCCTAGTCCATGGCAAGCTGAACATGAGCCAGCAGAGCCCTGGCAGCCAGGAGGGCCAACCCTATCCTGGGGACATCAGGCACAGCATGGCCAGCCAGGCAAGGGAGGGATTGTCCTGCTCTGCTCTGAGCTGGGGCAGCCTCACTTCCAGTGCTGGGTGCCACAATATAAAAAGGATATTGAACTATTAGAGAGTGTCCAGAGGAGGACAACGAGGACGGCAAAGGGCATTGAAGAGAAGCCATGTGAGAAGTGGCTGAGGTCCCTTGGTCTGTTCAGCCTGGAGGAGGATGAGGGGAAACCTCACTGCAGTTACAGCTTCTTGTGAAGGGAAGTGCAGGGGCAGGCACTGATCTCTGCTCTGTGGTGACGGTGACAGGACCCAAGGGAATGGCCTGGAGTTGTGTCAGGGGAGGGTTAGGTTGGATATCAGGAATAGTTTCTTCACCCACAAGGTGGTTGGACACTGGAACAGGTTCCTCAGGGAAGTGGTCACAGTACCAAGCCTGACAGATTTAAAGAAGTGTTTGGCCAATGCTCTCAGGCACAGGGTGTGACTCAAAGGGATGGTGCTGTGCAGGGCTGAGAGTTGGACTTAACGATCCTGATGTGTCCCCTCCAACTCAGCATATTCTGTGAGAAGCTTGGACAAATAATAATGAAGAATAAATTTACAAAAGGTGTAAAGCCAGAGATAAGAAAGAAATTTTTTAAAAATTACATTAAAATGAAGACAGTATCTGTGTGAAAGTGGGTAAGGGGATAAAATGAAAAAAGGGAAAATGACTGACCTATAATTCTTCAGCCTGAAGAGTCTTGAGAGTGAGGAACTCATCTTTGCTCAACAGATTTTAATTTCCAACTGAAGAAAAAGCTTTCTGACATACAATTTGGATGTTCATGGAACACCAAAATGAGCTGCACAGGCATGTTTTCACTTTCAGAAAAATATCCCTGCCCAGAGCAGTGGGATTGGAACTAAATGATCTTTATGGTCCCTTCCAACCCAGGCTATTCTATGATCATACCATTATGAGTTTACCAGATCAAATGTGCCCCTCATTTTATATTTTTCTCCTCTTAATTCCTTTCTTTTTGTGAAACAAGTGTGAAACACACACGTAAGTGTATGCATGTCCTTCAGCACCTTTTCCTGTCAGCTGGGTTATTTCACGTGTTATAACATTTACTTCTCTGCATTTCCCCATTTATTTTAATTTACTCACTGTTGAAGTAGCAGGCTCATGCTGAGTGCAGGGAAGATGGTGTGTGGCATTGTTTCTTCTGGCACAGGGCACCTTTAACTCAGACTCAGTGTGAGGCTTTGCTGAAAGAACTGTTGCTCACAGAAAAGGGTATTGTTTTTCATACAAATCCCTTTGCCAAAAAAGTGCTGCTTCATTGAAGCTGCTCAGAGTTTCACATCCTGATTTAATTGCATGAATAGTTTTGGCCAAAAGAGGGGAAAATACATGACATTTTGCAATGCTTGATTCAAATGACCCATAAAAAAACCATCACATTGCTTCAAGATGGGTTTGTGGAGAAGTGCAGGTCTGTGCAGGGAAGATGCAGTGCAGCTTTTCTCCCTTACTGGGTGGTAACCCCGAGAGATACCTGCTGGCTGGTGGGGACACAGGGTTTAAACCATCCTTGTCCTGATGGCAGTGAGTCTGTAAAGCAGGGATGGAAATCCCTTGACCCTTTGCCTTGGCTGGGTAAACAGAGAATTGAAATGCTTCCTATTTTGTGTAAGTTTATTTACACGCCAGTACAAAGATATTCAGGGACTTGATTCCTTCATGGTAAAGGAAATGTGTTTTAAGGTGCCTTTGTGACTTTGCCAGTGTTTCAGCAGTCAAACTCTAGCCTTTTAAAAACTAGAGTTGTTTAAATGTCATGGCAGTTAAGATAACAATATTAACAGTACCTTTAGTGATACATATGAGGGCTCTTTTGTTAAACATCTTACTTTTTAGCATAAACTTGGTTTTTTTTGCTGCAATGAGCAAGGCTAAATAGTATGATTTTGTGGAGGGTTCCAAAGATATCATTGTCTTCCAAATTGCAGGAAACAAAGAGAAAAATCTTCCAAGATCCTAAATCCTGATTTTTCTGCATTTTTTTTTCTGTGTCTATCTCAAAGGAATCAGTCATCTAATCTTCTAATCAAGGTAATTTCCTTGTTATAAGTCAAAGGTGGAGACCAGACTCTTCATATAAGGAAAATTAAAAGGAAGTCCCAGTTAAGGGTCTAAATTGCCCATATCTATTCCAAAAGTACCCTACAAGTGTCTCAAACTTGTGAACAAGCGTCACATGTCAGAAGAGAAAAACTGTCCCAGTGATACCCAATATTAATCACACCACTAAGTGTGTGCTGTCCATGCCACTCCTGTATGTAGTGTGCAGAGTGCTGCCATCATTATTTAAAGGAGGCGGAAGAAATAATGTTGAGGATTTGTAGATGACAAAGTGTAATTGTTTTTCAGCCTGTGTGAAAGTGCTTGCCAGCTTGATAATCCTTGTCCTGGGCATCTTCATCATATTTATATATACGGCAGGCAAGTGCTTTTACTCTATAAAGAAAATGTAATTCTATTGACTTTGCCAAAATTGAATTAGTACCATATATAACTTGATTTCAAGCTTATAGGGGCTTTCACAGATATTGAATTTTTTTCTTCTTTTTTTTTTTTTTCTCTTTTAATCCCCAGAAGTGTCTGTGCTGCTGGCCCAGGGAATACCAAATGAAGATAGGGTATGTGAATAAACTGTGTGGTGAGGCACAACCAGGCTGTTTTGAGTATCCTGTCCTACAAGCTTGGATAATATCTGATGCAATTCACTCCCTTCAGCCATGGAAAAAGGATGATGGATGGATTATGATTTCATCGCACTGTAGGGAGGGTTTGAGGAAAATGATTTGTGCCCTTTTGGACAGGCCTGAGCTGCTCAGGCAGCTGGATCCTGCCCTGACCTTGCAGTTCAGCTGCAATTAAGACATCTGAATGTGGGCACTTTTGTGTGCTTGCTGGGTGCCTAAGCTCTCCTGACAGCAAGTCACTATATTCTGTGGAGCCTAGAGAACATTCATCTGATGTTTGCTTGAGGGTGTGAGCTGGACCTTGCTCTGGGGTCCCATTACTCTGCTGATTAGTGGAACTCATTCCAGTTACCTAAATAAAATATAAGCATATCTTGACAAATCTGGTGCACTAGAGTGGTAAGACATCTTTAGCCTTATGCAGATGTCTCAGAGGACCTGTGGGAAATCTGTGCCCTGCTGGAGGCCATTCAGAAAACCCAGCTCATCTCAATGGTAGTAGTCACACTGAGTGCCATCTGCACAGGTCTTGAAATATGCCTGACACCAATAAAACTCACTGAAAAGATTCTCGTTTCACTCATTCATTCATAAAAGTAATTTGTCTATAAGGTACTGGTCACCACTTCAAAGTGATCTTATTTCAGTGTGTTCTCTGGGATTTGTGAGGGAATTGTGTTAGTGACTTTGGTCCTGTGGTTAAGACATAACTTCTTTATGGACCTTTAGTACTCACAAATGCAGATATTAAAAAAAAATTATTTATGAAAATTTGGAGCCATATGGATACTTGTTTCAACAAAAGTTTTTGAGAATTTCTAGATGGGACAATGGGGAAAGAGGTTGTGAACTTGTTTATAATATCTTCTACTGGTCTTGGAAATACTGGGGGTTGTGAGGTGTGGGGCTGTGGAAAAGCTGAGTGTTGTGATATTTGCTTGTGGCTCAACAGTGGCTGAAGTCTTTCTTCTTGTTACACAACTTAAACCAATGACAACAATATTTGTCTTCTCCACACTGTAATTTTTGCTGCATTGTTCAGTGATTAAGGTCCACAGACAATATTTACCACTGTTTTTGCCCTATGCCTTGGACTTCCACTCATTAAGAACAGCCTTCCTCTGTTCCATGGCTACTAACAATTACTTTTATAATGACTGGAAGAATTGAGGGTCACTATGGGATGGGTGCAAGGTAAGACATTGCAAATGTTGTAAGTTCCAGCATTTCTAGAGAGGGTTTCTTGGCCCTCCAGTAGGAGTCTAAAGAAGTTATTTCACCTGGATTGACTGATTTCAACTTTGTCCTTCCTGACAGAGATTTAGTTTTTAAAGTCACCTTCCTTTTCAGTTTCTGCCCAAAGATGCCCATAATGTGTTATTCTGTATCTTGTATGAAGAGTTCCTATGAAAAATGAACACCATGACATTTTCGTTAAAATACTTTCTCCAGGAATTAAAAAAAACCAAACACCTGGGACTTGTTTTGTGGCTCATCATAAATCCATAATCAATATTCATTTAATAGAGGCAGACTTTAGTAATTATTCCAATGACACACTTTCATCAAACATATCTTGATGTTGAAATAATAAAATGATCCAGAGAAATTTAGAGCAGTATCAGATCAAAGTCAAACTAATAGGAGACCATTGGCAACATGATATACTCTCATTATAAACTGGTCATTAATGCCTAGTTAAATGATATATAGAGAATTAGAACATTTATCCAAATAAATTGTTGTTTTTAAAGTCAATTGAATGATAACTGGAAAAGAAAAAAATTGATTGCTGTTAAAACACCGGCTTGTATTCATGAGATAATGGCCATGTCATTCACACTGCCTGCCTGCCTGCCTGCCTGGTGAATTTCAGGGTTTTTTTGTTTTATATATTTAGAAAAACTCACATGCCTTAAAGACCTGATGAGATATCAACATAGAAACTCTTGTCGGTCCAAATGCACAAATATTTATTATCACTAGAAATCAGAGAGGTTTTCAGTTTCTTATGTTCCTAAACCAGTATTTGCACAGAATGCTTATCTGTAGAGTCACGTCACAGCTGGATGATGTAATGTGTTACCTAGATGAGTAAGCCTAAGCAGAGCTCTTCAAGATTCTGAGCATGGAATCAGCAGTAGTAAGGAAAGAAAGAGCATGTATTTAATTTTCCTAGTGTAGAGAGAATCCATAAAAGGAGGGGATTTTCTAGCAATAGGTTTGAAATAAAGATTAGGAGTTACCTGGTTGTCCTTGTTTCCCTAAAGTCAGGGACCAGCTCAGACCTAGCCATTCTGAAACTCAGGTTCTTTGCTGGTACCTACAACGGAAGCTTTTATGACAATGGGACCTATTTGAGGTCAAAGAAGAGAGATGATTCACCTTGATCGAGGGAGAAAACGCATCACAGCCAACAAATTGACTAACCTGGTATGAAGAGCTTTATGAAGGAATAACAGGAGGAGGAGGTGATGACCACATTCAAGTGAGGTGGTGGTTGGCAAGTAAAAGGTGCAGGGTGATAGTCAGGACAGACCCTGCAAACAGCAAAAGAAGACTTAAAAGGACCTCTAAGTGTTTACACATAAATGAAGAAATGCCTACAGGAGAGCATGGTGGGGCAAAGCTCTTACCTTTTCTGGGCTGTGCACCCTCTTGCCTCTCTCAATTGCCTGTACAGTCATGCAGGCAGCAGGGGAACAAACTGAAGGGTTTAGAGGTCTGTGTGTACTTGCACAGAGATGTGTTGGGGTATCTCGTGCTCCTGGAGTGCTGCAGTGGAGGGATACAGGGTCTGTAGAGGGGCAGGCTAGGAAGGCAAGGAGAGAGACAGCAATTTGTGAGAGAGGACATTTGTAGGACTGCATGGAGCTCTGCCTAGATCTTACAGGATCAGGGTTAGTGGGTGGTGTTCTGGTGGGTGTCTGCTGCACACTGCCTGATCAGGAAGAAGTAGATGAAGCAGGCTTTTCCGAAAAGTTTAAAAAGTAGACTTCAGGATACTTAGAAGAAGGAACAAGTCTGTTGGGGGTTGAATTGTTCCCTTTTCTTTCTGTGGAATTTTTTCCCATTGTTATGCTAAGTATTTGTGGCTACACCTTAGTAGCAATAGTTTTCTCTCGCAGAGGGGTGGGGGATAGGGGGACAGCGGAAAAGGAAAGGTGGGACAGGGGCCTGGGCTCGCTCTCTGGCTCGCTGGTGGAGTGGAAGGAAGATGGCTGGGGTTCCTATCTAGCGTCCTGCCCACCATCCCAGCGCCAGGAACCACGTTCCCTGCAGTCGGACATCGCTCTGCTGCTCTCCCACCTCATCCTACTGCCTCCGGACACTCTGCCGGGCACCACGACCGACACCGTGAGGGGGAGTCTCTCCCCCATTCCCTCTCACCCCTGGGCCGCTGCCACCATCACCCAGCCCCTGCAGCTGCGCGGGGCCTGCCCTGCCCACAGCACTGGGAACTGAGCGCAGGGAGAGAGGGCCTCGGCCAAAGGGACTGGAACTGAGCTATACTGCTCTGTTTTGTTGTCCATTTTTATAGCTGTTGTTGTTTCTGCTGTGTGCCTTGTTAGATATCAGTAAAGAACTGTTATTCCTACCCCCATATCTTCTGCCTGAAAGCCTCTGATTTGAAACTATAATAATTAAAAGGGAGGGGGTTGCACTCTGCATCTCAGGAAAGGGGTTCTCACCTTTCCTTAGCAAATACCTGTCTTTCAAACCAAAACAAAGTCAAAAAGCCAGACAACAAGCCAGACTTCAGAAGGGCAGAATTTAGCTTCTTCAGCTTAGAATAATCCTATGGGAGATGGCCCTGGAGGCAAAAAGGGTTCAGGAGACTTGATTTATACTGAAGGATTGCTTCCTTCTAGTTCAAGAATGCTCTCTTCCACTGGTACTGAGTGAGTACTTTTTAATAGTAAGATCCTCCTTCAGAAATGTGAGGCCCCAGAGAAGAGTGGTAAAGTTTGGAGCAAAAAAGACTTACCTTTGGTAGAAAATAAAAGCAGATTAGAGAATACTTAAGTGAACATAAATCCATAGGGCCTGATAGGATGCACCAATGAGTGCTGGAGAAGCTGCCAGATGTCTAGGATCTTTGAATAATGGTGACTGAGTGAGGTGCCTGAGGACTGGAGGAAAGCAAATATCCCTCATATCTTCAAGAAGAGCAAGGAGGAGGGCCCAGGAAACGATAAGCTTATCAGCCTCACCTTGGTCTCTGTGAAGGTAATGGAAAGGTCCTGGAAGCCATTTCCAGGTGCACGTAAGACCAAAAATTAATTTGGAGTAGTTAGCGTGGATTCACCAATCTGATAAATGGTGAAATGACTGGCTTGGTGACTGAGTGGAAAGCAGCAAATATTGTCTACCTAGACTTCAGTAAGGCTTTTGATACTGTTTTCCTTGAAATGCCGATGAGGTGTGGGCTGGATGTGCAGACAATAGAGCAGATTGACAACCAGCTGAGTGTTTGGGCAGAAAGAGTGGAGGTCAGTGCTATGAAGCCTATGTGAAGACCAGTCACCAGTAGTGTATCCCAGGAATCAATCCTGGCTCTGACCCTGATTAACATCATAATGAGGGGACAGAGTGCACTGCAGCAAATTTGCAGATGACATCTAACTGAGAAGAGTGTCTGATAGGCCAGAAGGACCTTGACAGGCTGGAGAAATGTGTTGTCAAAAAGCTCACGAAGTTCAGAAAAGAGAAGAGCCAGGTCCTGCACCTGGTCCTGTCAGCAGTGCCCAGCTGGGAGCAGCTCTGCAGCAGGAACCTGGGACCCTGAGCTGGGAATGTGCCCTGACCTCAAGGAGGCTCAGTGGCATCCTGGGCTGCAGTAGGATGAATGTTTCCAACAGGTGTGCAGAGATGATCCTTCTCTTCTAATCAGCCTCACCTGGAGTGCTGTGTCCAGTCCAGCTTCTGAATGCTGTTGTAACCTCTGTGCTTTACTCCTTTGTGGGTGCATAGGGAAGCTTCATAACTTGACTGTATTTCTGTATATATGGCTAATTTTAGTCAGATAAAAGTACTTTGTGCACATGCTTGTCTGCCTTGGTTATAGAGAAAGCTGGAAGTGGCCAACAGAGATTTGGCATGGTACTTGCAGGTGTTCCAGACCAAGTTAGAAGAACCTGCCTCTAGACTGATTGTCAAGAAGTATTCAGACTGAAGAGTATCCCAAGAAATGCCTACAACATCAAAGGAAAGAGCTGAATTCACCTCCCAAGGTGAGAACTGCTCCCACCTCCTTGCTTTGGGACATCCCAGCTGAGAGCTAGCCAACTTCTATCCATGAATGTGAATTGCTATGCTGTGCCAAGCTGCATTTATTATTCTGTGCTGTGTTGTTAACTATTAGAAGAGGATTGATTTTCTGCTTTTATAATTTGGTTTAAAATGCCTTAAAACAAAAGAAAAAGTCACTTGATATTTGGCACTGTGCTGGGGTTTGTTAGACGTGTTCCAAGCCTTGAAGGTTACAAAAGGAGAGGTTGTTCTGGGCATTACATGATTTCAGGCTGCAGCACCTTGCCATGGCAAAATCTTCTCTGAGTAAGGGCAGGATTGTCACATAAAGCTTCCAGAGAACTTCAGCATGGAAAGGTTCATGTTCATGAACCTTTGCCCATATTCATGGTCTTTGCCCAGTGTCAAGAACCAGTGAAGAGAATTAGAAAGATGGTTGGAGTTTTAGAACTCTAATTTAATACTCTGAATGTTAAATTATGTGTTCTTTAATGGGTGATTTGAAGTTCCTGTCCTTAAATATACCAACGTTACCAGGACAGGTAGGCTGAAAATGTTTGTGATAGTTTGTATGTCTAGTTGCAGAAATGTTTAAAACTGTAGCACTTCTTTTTACTGCTTATTTTCCAGGTGTGTTCCAGG
Organism: Sturnus vulgaris; assembly: GCF_052056855.1. Lineage (NCBI taxonomy): Eukaryota > Metazoa > Chordata > Aves > Passeriformes > Sturnidae > Sturnus > Sturnus vulgaris. The sequence continues at coordinate 94,617,266 of NC_142244.1, read as the reverse complement.
AAAGGAAGAGAGAGAGAGAGAGAGAGTGAAGGAGGCAGAGGTCCCAATTTACCATCCCCAGTTGCTTGCTGAGCTTTTCTACTGAATGGCTCAATATGGTACAGATGATGAAGTAGTTTCTAAGAAAAAATTATCTATTGTGCACTAATGTAGTTTTCAAGGAAAATCCCTTCTGAATCATCACAAATGTTCTGCAATAGTTATTAGAGGACCTATTTTGCATCCATAAATAGGTTCTTTTATACTTAACTTCAAACCAACTATCTTTCCAGCTTGAATTGAAGTGTAGCTTTGTCAGACCATTTGTTGTTGCAGAGCTGGTTGATTACAGATGTACATCTCTCTTTTTTTTCTGGTCTTTTTAGAGGGCAAATCACTATGGTAACCACATTACAGAAAATTGCTTGTTCTCCTTAAAATACCCTTCAGAAAAAAGGTCATTTGTTATTAACATTTTCTGACTAAATCCAAAATGTTAACATCATCAAGAATATTATCACTGTTTCTTTACTTATACAGGTTTATTTTCTTTACCGTGCACCTATCAGTTAACTATCAAAACAGGACAAAATATTGAGACTCCAGAACAATTGCAAGGCTGCAGACTTTTAGGTATGTTTTGAAATATCAAGATTCACTCATGTTTCTGTGTTTCAGCTGCTGGCGTGCATGGCTTTGTTCAATTGTTTTCAGTTCTCTGATTGTGAGAAAAATCCAGGCTGAAGTTATTCTTTCAAGCTCTGTGTGCTATGATTGAAAGGAAGGGCAGGCAGGCATATGACTATTATGAGCAACTGTCTGTTGTTGAATTATGAAATAGCTGTTCTGGATAGTTGTTCAAAAGCCTGGAAATGGCTGGTTAAAGGTTTCTGTTCTCAGGTTAAAATGTGTCCAAGGGGCGTTAGATGGGAAAAATCAGGTCTGATTGTAAAATAGGGTCCTAGCCTGGGAAGTGAGAACATTCAAAGTTGTTCTCTTTCTGGCATATGCCACTTGTGTTCTGCCTGATTGGACATGTTGTTTCTTTGCCATTTTACATTATCTACATTGCCTGCAAGGAATCTTCACATTTGTATGGTTTTTTTGGTTTGCAGATAGCTATTTGCAGCTTTTATCCAAGCTCAGTAAACAGCAACAAAAAAAATCCCCTTTCTTGGAGTTCCATCATTTTGGAATTGACAAACAAGTTAAAAAGGCTGCCAAAAGAAAGCAGGAGTTGGAGGAAGTTAATTCACATTGATGTGTGCATGCCACTGATAGCAAGTTATGCCTATGACATTCTGACATTGCCTCTCAAAAGAGAAAGAGTGGAGTGGAGTGAAAGAATAAGAGGATGTTCATTTAATTGGAAAGCCTACTGAGATCTGAGACAGCTGAGGCAAAGGATGCACCCTTTTTCTGCACAATGGCATTGGCTGAAGGTTGTATATAAGGTGGCCTTATTAAAGTGACAAGGCAATTTAATTCTTTTGTGCACAATGATTCTACTTCATTGATTTACAATGGGAAGGATATAATTTTGCTAGTGTTGGCAAAAAGCTCAAATGTCAGGCTTTTCAAATTGCCATACTTGCCTTGTTCAGGATGAATAATGAATAAGTCACCTTTTGTCTACAGTTAAATATTCTTGAATAAATACAAAGAACATAAAAGACATAAATGATTGCCTGATTTATATTTAAAATAAAGATCAACATTGTGATAAATGGTTGAAAATGCTTAGTGTGAAGTAATATGACTATGCTGATAATTACATTATCAATTAAGGGGCAGCCCAGGTGTGGAGTGTTATAGAATGGATGCCAGAGAGAAACCCCCAGTGTGGAAGATGCCAAACTTGTCTATCTGGAAAATGTGGGTGAGGAAGAGACCCTTAGCTATGCAGGAGATCACATGTTTAAAACTGGACGATTTCATGTACTGAAACATTCATCTTCTTAGGAATCTGTGGCTGTTGCTTCTTGTTTTGTAATTAGCAGGATGCACTGGTCTCATTTCTGGAAACAGATATTGCTTCATTTATTTCTGGTGGTTTGAGTGGTCAGAGAAGGCTACTTATCATTTCTTGGGATCTGTCTTTAGTCAGAGAGGAACAGATCTTAAAAACCTGCTGAGTCAAATGTTTAGAACTGGTAAAGTTGTCAACACCTCAGTAAAATCTAGAATAACTTTGAAGAAAAAAGTTGCAAAAATATACTGAATACTCTTCATCATGTGATTCCTAGACCATGAACAGCAAGGCATGCCTTCATCTGCACAAACATACAGGTTCCAGTTTATCTAAAGTAACTGTGTTAACACTATCCCTACTCCTGATCTGTTGTTCTTTTCCTTTTAGAAAGCTTTATTTGTCTTTCTTTGATTTCTCAATGTCTTAAGATGATCAGAAAGGTGGTGCTGACTGCAAGAGTGTGGTATGATTCCTCAGCCTCGTGCAGCCTCATCTACTGTTTAATAGGATGAAGTTATGCTATAAAGAAAGAAGCACATGAGAAGAAGGTGAGCATTGCATGCTACTTTTAGGGACTTTGAATTATTTAAAGCTACATATGGTTTAAAAGTCTTTATTGGGCAAAATGCATCCAGTGTGTGCTTCCATTTAGCTATGCTGTATGGAATATCATAGCCTTGGCCATGCCTTTTTGTTCAAAGTTGCTGCTACAGGTTTAAATGACAGAGAAGCTGCTGTAATTCTGGATCTGTGGAAACAAACTGCTTTATTTCTTTAGGTCCTGTGATAACAGTACAATTATAGGGGCTTTACTTGCAAAAGGAGTTTTGTATGAGTAAGTGTGGTGATCTACAAGGGGAAATGAAGGTAGATTGGAAAACACAGTGTGTAATAACATTCCTCTTGGACCCCTGCTTTAGCTATAGCAGTTGCAACATCATTCCTCCAACAAGCATAAGCTGCACGGACCAGCTTCTGCTCAAACCTTGACTCCTTGTGTTCCAAGTCCATCCGAGATCTTATGTTCTTCCTGAATGAAGAGATC